>NW_026734290.1:2035000-2312423 GCF_949786415.1 Peromyscus eremicus
TCATCCAAAATGAGAATGGTCAATGGGGTCTGGTGGGAGGACCACAGAACTAAAGGAGACTATAATTGGCTTAGGATGGTGTCCATAGTCTTCCCTGCAGCTTGAAAACATCAGTGTCATGGCATCAGCAATTGTTAGCTGAGGTATTTACCACTTCAAGTTTACTATTCTGGATAATATTTTTTATTTCTTATAATGTTTCCTGCGCAAGGCACCTAGATCACTTGGGATAAGACTCTTGTTGCTCCTTAAATAGTGGAATTCTCCTGCAGTTGGGAGAACTAGCCTCAGGCAAGGATGAGATCCCCAACTGCAAATCCAATACATTGTGTTCATCCTTGAATCCCTATAAAGACAACTAACAGAAATGGACTCAGCAGGTTTAATTCATATATTTGTGCATACATAGTCTCAAATGCATAATAAGGAAGAAATTGGAAGGGAAGAATTTGGGAACAGATGGGGAGAGGACAAGGAAGGGAGAAATTGATTTAATACATATTAATCAAAATGTATGAAAATACATTTTAAATAAAGAAGTGGCCTAGGGAGATAGCTTAACAGTTAATTTTTACTACATAGGACAGAGGTTCCATTATACCTAACCATCTCCTGTAACTCTCTTCTGGTCTCCGCAAGAACTCTGCACAGACTTCTGGAGGCAAACAACCTCATACATAAAATATAATAAAGCTTAAAAATGGAATTCTCTGCAATGATGTTACAGACCTGAGACAGACAGCAGGCAGGGCTAGTTAAAATGATCTCCTTCCCATCTTACATACTTGAAAGACATTCTATGAAATCAATTTTCTACATACATGGAGAGATTCATTCTACCAGTCCTGATTATGTAGAAAAGCTTGAATAATACAGTTGTCTTTTTTTTCTCACCTGCCCATGGATGAAGATGTGCTGGCTAACAATGGTGCTCAGAAATACATTCCTCCCAGCTCCATTATTCTTTAAGAATTCAACTTCCCATGAAGACTACTCTTTATTTTATTTAATTTTCCAAGATTTCGCTCTAAATTTCAGAAATGAAACTCCTTAAGCAATGGAGCCATCATCCAGCTTTCTAATGGGAGAATGGCCTAATATTTTATTTCTCATCTGGGCACCTTGTCTTGCCATCCAACACAGTAGAGGCTGAAGGGGGTACGCATCACTCTGGAAGCTCATGTTTTAAAGGAAAAAACCATAAGGTTACTCATTTATGGGTGCTAGTAGGGGTACAATTTTGATTGGCTCAAGTTTGAGGGGCTTTTCAGAATATCTGTGTTAACTTACTTTGTAGTTTTCAATGGTTGTTTGTCAAACTTTACAAATTACCTCCAGCATTGGGACATTCTCTGGTTTATCAGTTGCTCCCAGATAGTCCTTCAAACATCCTGACTTTGAACTTTGGACCATCTCTGGCATTGGGGCGTTCTATGGTTAATCAGTTGTTATCAGATGGCTCTTCAAACATCCTGAATTTGTCCTGGGACCTGTGTAAGCAGCTCTGAGAACTTTGAAACTCAGGACTGTTTCAAGATGGGGTGAGGAGCTTGCTTGAAATGGTGTTGGTTTTTTTTTTTTTTAATATGTACAAGCTAGCTAGCCACATTGTGTCCTGGAGGAAGAAGGGGAAGTGCCTAAGGAGAGCAGGAAGAGAGCAGGTTTACTTTTGTAGCCAGGGCCAAGTGCTATTGATGTGCATATCTCTACTTATCTAGAAAAAGTCTTTGTCTGGGGTGGAAGGGAGGGACAGGAACTATTGTGCTGTGTTTTTAAGCACATTGTAACCCTATGGGATGTGGTCTTGTCACTTGTCATTAGCCAATCACATTCTTGAGGTGGCCTGCCAGTCAGAAATTGTGCAGGGTACTTCCTGCCGCCCCTGGCTTCAGACTTTTCTTTGAAGAGGAGCTGGCACCAGCAGTTTTGTGTGGTGTGGTGTGCTGTGAGTGCTCCTGCAGGGAGCTGAGCAGACAGCATGGCTGAGCTGGGAAACCATGACATGGTGAGTGAGAGAGGCTGCTGTCCCCAGATGGAGTGGAGCAGATGGTGAGGTGGAGGATACAGTGTGGTGGGTCCTCCCTGGATATGGATGGGAACCTGTCTGCAGAATACCCATGCTCTGAGATTCCATGTAGTACTTGAAACTCTCTGAACCCAGGGGCAGGTCTCTGAATAATTGCTCTGTGGGCTTAATCTTAATTCACAGAATTGGAAGTAGGGAACTGTGCTTCATACCATCTTTGAACTTCAACATGCTTTTGGTGTACCCATGGAAAGCAGGTTGCCAAACTTGGAGAGTACCTTCTAGTACTGTATAAAGGATCAGTATTTTGCATTATTTTTTTATGTGTAATATCTGTTTATAGTTAATTTTGTGGGTGGTTGTAAAAGGCATCTCATGTATTGGATAGCACTCTACTACTAAGGTGTGATGTAGATGAGTAGAATTGGTGATTTAAAGGATTTACTAATGCTTCGGAGATAGTAAGTCTCATAAAATAGAATATAGTGGAGGAAGGACTACCTCTAAAAATCTGAAAAGATAAGAATATTCTTGCCAGGCCTGTTAGAGATTCGGACAGTAGGATACACTTTTGTTTACCAGGATTGTCCAGACATTTGTCTTTATAACATTACAAAGGAACCACAGCTAATTTACAAGCAGCAACTAGGACCAAATTATACCAAAGAATGAGATTCTAACAAGCTGCTTATTGAGACATTATAGGTCACAGCCAACCTTAAGGCCTACTGTGCCATGAAGTTCCATTTTTCTTATTGAGAAAAGCATAGTTCTGCCAGAAGGTCAATATGACACCAGGTGACAAGTATTTGAAAAGTGAAACAATGTTGTATTAAGGACTGGACTGATCAAGCAAGGCTTTCATTTAGGCCCTCAGGCCAGGAAGAGGATCATTCTTGGGAGAGCTATTAACAGCCTCAGGCCTAGGCATTGGGAGCTTTCCCTAAGTGCCTGATTGATTGACAATAAAACAGAGCTCCTTCCATAGAATCAGGAATATGTTTGGGTGAACTTTTAATGGTCTGGAACAAGAGCTTTTATGGTGGGGTTGCTTCAGATGCCACATGGAACTATGGTTATCAGTCCCAAGACCACTGGTGGGCTTACTCAGTAATAATCTTGAAATATTCTGTGTTCTCTTTTGCAGCATTGTTTGATTAGTCTCCTCCCGAGTCTGTCTCATTGTGCGATAGTTTCTGCTTACTTCTTAGAAGTTCTCCATATCCTTCCATTTCCCCATTGTAAGTAGTGTCCAGGGTGCTATTCTTTTTAAGAAGCTTCCGTATCATGCAACATAGCTTGTAAAAGACCATCCCACCCCAGCTTTTACTTTTTTTCTACGTTCCACTCTTCCCATCATTCTCATCAACTGTCAGCTTCAACCCAGCACAATATCACTAATGAATGACTTACTGCCTCAGGATGTTTGGTATATTTAAGAAATAATTCTGGGAAATCTTTTGCTGTCTAACTCACCCATCTGCCCAAATGGCTAGAACTACATTTATACATCTCTGTTTATATTGTTCAAAGTGAAACCTGGAGCATGTAGCTAAAAGACACAAGGATGACAGCATATATTGAATACAAAATGTGTCTAGGCTGTGTCCTCTTTGAGCATTTCTCAGACATGGATGGATACTATTATTAAAGGTATTTTTGTTTATTAATATAATACATAAAATTTCTCTATGGGAAGTCATATTAATTCCAGGACAGCCGTATTTTCATCCTGTTGGAAAAATGTTTCTGAGACAAGCTCTTTTATGTTGACTCCAGTGTCCTTGATTTCGTTCTCTTTCTCTTCAGGCCAACGATCTCAATGTTCTTTCTACTATACCTTCAAAATTCTTAAATTAAATGACTGTGGCACCTCAGAGTTTTAAAATTATCCATTTGAGTCATGTAGTTGACTATCTAATGCAGTCAACAGAAAAGGTTTCACATGTGGAGCATTGCTTCTGGCTCCAGACCAAATAGCAGAAATAGTTTATTGTGGATATTGCAGTGGGAAGCAGGGTAGACAATCAGATGCTGGAGTCACTGTTATAAAAAAGGACTTGATTATGGTTGCAGGAGTTGTTTTGTAATTTCCCATCATGTTTTAATTCATGTCACATGAATGATCACAGACCATACTGTGTGAGTGTGGAGTTTGGAAAAGTTATCTTGAGCCAATGAGTATTGAATTTGCAATAAGGCAATTCTGCTGTGCAGGTATGTCCAATCCTGCTTGACTCTGTTATGTCAGCTCAAAGGTTTGAGAAACAGATAATTGACTGTAACTCGATGTGTCAAGTAATAGATCTCAGCAGTCCACTTATGCATATGGGCAAGATCAATCTATCTTATATTAATGAAATTCCCTCTATTAGGGAAGGACCTATTCTTTTTCAATATGAATATTACTAATTTTTTTTAATTTTAAAAATACATTATTTATAACATTTAAAGATGACTTATTGGTATCATTTTTAATACTTTCTTTTATTGCATTCCTGCCCTTATCTCTGTATGTTTCTTTTTTCCAGTGTCTCTAGGTAATCAAGTACTTTATTCCTTTTCTCTCAAGTGATATTGATTATTAATTTCTGTGTAGATCAGTGTCTCCTTTAGTTCAGGCTTGCCTCATTCTATGTAATTGAGAATTGCATTGAAAACCTAATCCTTCCTCTGCTGTCCAGTGCTGGGAAAATAGTCGTGCAAATCCTTCCATTCTGGGCCTTGACTGGTCAGTCAAAAGGAAAAGTAAACCAGTTAATGTGTGAGCCCCAACCTCTCTGTCTTTTATGGGAGACTTATAAATGAAGAGGAACCTCTGCAAGAATTGACTTCATTGACCAACTTTGAAGCTAGTGGAGTCACAGAACAAGAAGGGAGAGGTAGGGTGGGGGTTGAGAGATTTCTGACTTCAACAGTACTTTAGATTAACAATGAGGAATTGGTAATCAATTTTAGATGTTTCATAAATGTCCTGATTGGTCTTTTCTTGGGGTCCACAGACAAGGGCAATCAAGAATCTGGATAAAGTACTGACCTTATCATGAAACCAAATTGCTATAATTACAGTAGTTCAATCAAAAGAGATGTGGGTAAAGTGTTGTGGCCATGCCTAATGGGACTGTTATTTTTCAGGTTTTAGATATACACCCAGAGATAAAAGGTTTGAGAAATCTTTCATGTGGTCTAATACAAATCTCTAGACTGTGGAGCACATGACCGTAAAGTCTGTTTCAACTTTTCAAAAATAATTTTTGAGATCATAATTGCATCATATCCACATTCTCTTTACTGCCTCCTAGCCACGCCATGACCACTCATTGTTTTCTAATTCATGGCATGTTTTTTTTCCTGCTTTTGTTTGATAACAGTTATACAGTAATAACAGTTACTGTGTGAATGTGACCTTTCTTTGGCTACACAATTTCCCATCTATGAGGCAATGGTTTTGCTACACTGCACATTGAGTGTACAATGAAATGTGTACACAAAGGGACCTCTGCTTTAGATGAGGAACAGGATATACTCTATGAGATTAGAAGAATGTCTACAAAAAAATAGAACTTTCTTGATCAGTTCCCTCTCTGCTAAGCTGGAAGGTCAAAGTTGTAAATACTGTGCTTTCTGAGTCATTGGATCTCTAATTACACAGTAGGTGAGCTGCTAAGATCCAGCTGAGTGTCCTTAGCCAATGAGGAAATCATTGCTAGGAATTCTTTGCAATCAGGAGTAGGAGTGGCAGGTAGCCTGCAGATTCTTCCCTGGATTATCCTCTGCTTCTCCTGTAATTATTTGTAAGGAAGACCACAAGCTATGACAAAGTGAGTATATGTTATTCAAAGGAGGTGTGTTGAACTATTATTTCTGTTAGTATTGGGGTGGATGAGGAGCTAGACTGTGGTTCTATTGGTTCAGGTGGTGACCTGGGTAGTGGTCCTTGTATTTTGAGCTTCACTGTGAATGGATTTCTTGGGTAGGGGGAAACTGCAGTCCTCACATGGGAGGATAGGTTGCTTGTAATATCACTGTCCAGTGTGCACACAGGGGCACTGCTTTTGGTGTGCAGTTGGAAGACAGATTGAAACACTGAAGGTCTGATTTCTAGAAGTTCTGAATATTGCATTCCACTTTCAGGTTTGTCTCATAAATCTTTCCAGTAGTTTAGAAAGATAGTGATGTGGATTGTCTTTCATCAATAAGTGATTAAATGCTACTAACTTTCTGCTACTACCAGCTGCAATGGTGTGATTTAGTAAAGTTCAGTTCCAAGGGATAAAAGGAGTTTCTGAGACACAGAGGTTTCTCAGGTGTGCATAGAGTTGGACACATAGATAGGGCAAAGTCAATATCTTGTGTCATAATCCATGTGGCAGGACACAGATTTTAAATTATTCTACTATGTTATTTTGGGATTGGGCATCAGTGGGTCTGAGTTTACCTGAAAACACAAGGAGGCATAAGGTTTTTCAGAGCCATAGCAAGAGATCAACTTCTTTTGCAGAGAGAGTTCTAGATATTGGGGCTACTGTTTTTGTAAGAAATATCAATAGCTTGAGGGTCAGAAACAATTGTTCAAGGATCACTTTGAGTTAATTTTTGTGGTAGTTGTGAAGTCTTTTTTTTTTTTTGGTTTTTCAAGACAAGGTTTCTCTGTGTAGCTTTGCACCTTTCCTGGAACTCACTTGGTAGCCCAGGCTGGCCTCAAACTCACAGAGATCCGCCTGGCTCTGCCTCCCGAGTGCTGGGATTAAAGACGTGTGCCACCACCGCCTGGCTGTGAAGTCTTATATAATTTCTATACACATAGAATCATAGGTAGCTGGGTAATGTTCAAGATCACACTTTTCCTAGCTAAGTTTTATTTGGTCTCTGATTAATAGTTGACTATTTTTCTGCCTTTGTTCTTGGTTTTTTCCTCTATTCTCTTTATTGTTTCACAAATATTATACTCATTCTTGATTGTTGTAGCTTTGTGGTAAGTACAGAAATGATATTACATCAACCTGTGTACAATTTTTTATATTCCCAGTGATTATTCTGAGTGTTTTCACTGTTAAAGTAGCTTTGTAATCAACTATCCTGTTGTAAATTGTTGAGCATTGTTGGATTGTGTTCATTATATGCTGCAAATTTACCATAAGCAACAACTTCATTTTGATGCATCATGTTCCCAAGAATAATTTATTTGCTTCTTTATTTATTTAGGTTTTGTTTTTCTTGTTCTTGTTAATCTGTGAAAAACTTTTCGTTTATTGGATGCACATATAATTGCTATTGGTAAGTGGTTCAGCACATATTCCTTTTGGGAATGATCTGAGTTCTGATAGCAATACTCAAGTTGAAAGGCTTATAATTATCTTCCATTCCAGATCCTGTATACATATGAAAACCATTCTCATGCATGAAAATATGCAAACATTGCAATAAACTTGTTTTCAAAATGCTTGTGACTTATAATTAGAGCAACAGATGTTGCTTTAGGTGTACGTTGATACATTAAAAATCTAGTTTTTTGTATTTTGTTTTAAAAAGTTTTCATTTCCTCACTCTTATTCAGACTTACAAGCATCATAAGTCATAGGGAAAAAAAACATGTCTAAATGTTCATAAAAGACATCCTTTTCTTTATCATAAAAGGAGATCCTTTTAGTAGTCAAAACTATTTTCTACAAAGTTAAAACATCAGAAGACTTGAAGTGAATCTCTCCAATTTTGGTGTCACACCCTCCTCACACAACCCATTTTCTGTTATGGGCAAAGGAGAGAATGGAGTGTACAGGATACGAGCTAGTCAGTGATTTCTTGTAGTTTAATTTTGATTAGAAACGTTTTTTTCTTGTGTAAGGGACCATGATATGTATTTGTAGGTATCACTTTATGTCTCTTTTTTTCTGTGATGCTATTTTTGTTTTAAGTTTTTTTTTGTGTTTTTTTTTTTTGTTTTGTTTTTTTTCGAGACAGGGTTTCTCTGTGTAGCTTTCGCCTTTTCCTGGAACTCACTTGGTAGCCCAGGCTGGCCTCGAACTCACAGAGATCCACCTGGCTCTGCCTCCCAAGTGCTGGGATTAAAGGAGTGCACCACCAACGCCTTGCTTGTTTTTAGTTTTATTGTCATCTAATTATATTGTTTCTCTGGAAAATGTTGGACCTTCATTTTGTATTCAGAAAATTTCTTATTATGAGTTCCTTGACCATTTGTTGGTTGGCAACTTTTCTGTGGAGATACAGTTTTAGTTTTCTCTTCTTGACCTTAGAATCTTGCCTCTTCCCATTTCCAGGCATATCTGTGTTTTCCAGTTGTTGCTATATTCATGATGTGTTTTTGCTGCTTAAGTGATTGATCTAATTAACCTATTGGCTTTGGAAGTTTAAAACCTATTCATATATTATTGTATCTTTTTTCTTATTAGCCTCAGCTGTCATAGCCTTGATTCATCTGAGTCAACATCAATTGAGGGTTTGCATAGGTCAAAATATCTGATCACTGTGTCTGAGAAAGATCGTGTTGATATTGATTGATTGGGAAGGCTCTTCCACTGAGTTGGAAATATCTCTAAGAAAGTGGTCCCTGGCTGGATAAGAGAGCTTTCTTAGGATGAGACAGTGACAAAGCAAGAGGGAAAGCCATGAGGCAATGCTTCCTTTTATTTTCCCTTCATTTATTAGTTTGAGCTTCTATCCTAAGCTCCCACAAGGACGGACTGTGGCCTAGGGGTATCAACCAAAAAATACCTATTACCTGAGTTGCTTTTGGTTAGAGAATTTAATCACAGAAATAGAAAAGATAGTTGGAATAAAATAATGGTTTCATAAACGTGATGTTCTAATGCAAAGAACTTGAAATTCTTAGGCCTGCCCTTACTATCCTGAATGGAATTGGTTTGTCATTGTTTTGTTATCTAGCCCAGGGAGGCCATTGGTTCATGGCATCTTTCCCCCCAGCTTCTGAGTGCTGGGATTATATATGATGTATTCCTATCAGTCGTACAAAAAAACTATTGTTAGATGAAAAGATCTTGGTTTACTCTTTCTTGCAGAGTTAGAAAAGAAAGTGGTTCAGTCAATGAGAGCTATATAACAGAGTCTACAGAGACTGAGGGCATCTGTTCACATCCATTGTGCTTTTCACACAATGAGGGAACAATATGGGGGATTACAAACAAATACTCAACATGTGTAAAGTAATGGTAACCAAATTTGGCTGCTTGTCAGGATTGCAAAAAGAGCTTACTCCAGCTTACTCAACATCATCTGAGTTACTCTGAATCATGGCAGTTAGGAGATGGATCCCAGAAAATTGAATTTTCAATAAGAATTATTTAATGTAAGTATTTTGCAATTTGCAGCTCTAGTGAGTCACAGAAGGAGGAACTCTCAACATGGCATCATGTGAAATCTGTCCACTAGAGGGATCATTTGCTAGTACATGTACTCTGTATATTTTAAAGTACAAGGACTTCCCAATCCCCTGCCTATAGTAATGGATGGTATCATAATTTGTATGCATCTTAAGTTGCCAACTTTGTGCTGTGGCAAAGACATCCAGCTAATGTTTAAGACTAGAGAAGTTTCAAACTGGTGTTAGCAGCTTCATAGACCAGTGGATACAGTGAATGTGGATAATTGTAGCCACTGTTGCTTCAGGTAAAATAATTTTAAACATTAAAATCTCTCCACTCATGTAGTTGACCTAAGATGGTTCAATAGTAAACTTGAGTTAGTTCTTGTATGTTTGAAAAGGAATCACACAAGACAGTATATTTGCACTGACGTTAGGTGCCAGCAATTATTTTATAAAGTTTATTTACATGTACTATTGAGATATTGAAATGACTCATTGAGTCAAAGCATGTTGCTGAACAAGTGCAATAAAATTGTTCCTGGGAACTCATGATAGAGAGAACCAAGTCCTGAAAGTTGTTCATTGGCCACTGTATATAAGGTCTAGCATGTGTGTGCACTTACCCAACAAAGAGACACACACATTACACACAACTCTCTGTCACACACATATGCAAATATACACACAATATACACACAAACACACATACCACACAAAAACATACACATAGTACTCTAACACAGACAGACAAACACAAACTACACACACAAACACATGCATAAACATGAAGACACATACAAATATGCACACACACAGAGACACAGATCACATAAATAACATACAACACACAAACATATACATACACACACACACACAAATACATACACATCACACAAAGAGACACAAACAAATACACACACACACACACACACACACACACACACACACACACACGTACCCACAAAGAAACATTCAAAAACAGTTTTAGTATTTAAAGAACACTTAGGATATGTGTTGAATAAACTTACACAGGACTGGATTTTTTCTTTGGTTTTTTTTTATTTGTATGACATAACTTCATGTTCTGAGAAGATCTTACTTCATAAAACTTGTCTTTTCTGGTAGCCATAAAATAAATATTTGTCAAGTATGATACATGGAAGACTTTGGTTACTATGAGGAGAGGATGCATAAAATATTTTTGCATTTAATATTAGTGGTTTAAAAGAATAATTTTGAATCTTTATCAGTACCATATAAGGCAATAACTGTAAATGATGGAAGCAGATGCAGAGATTCATAGCTAAGCAATGGGCT
The DNA here is from genome assembly GCF_949786415.1 of Peromyscus eremicus. Lineage (NCBI taxonomy): Eukaryota > Metazoa > Chordata > Mammalia > Rodentia > Cricetidae > Peromyscus > Peromyscus eremicus. Next base: position 2,045,686 of record NW_026734290.1, read on the forward strand.
GAGTTCCTGGATTCCGTCTTAGTGAGGGAAGAGAGATTACATGAGAAGGGAGGTCAAGATCATGATGAGGCAACCAACAGATACATCTGACCTGAGCTAGTGGGGACTCAAGGACTCTGGACTGATGGCTGGGGAACCTGAATGGGAACAAATTAGGTCCACTGAATGTGGCTGAAAGTTGTGTGGCTTGTGTAGTATGAGAGGCCCCTGACCGTAGGATAGGATTTATCCCCAGTGCATGAACAGGCTTTTTGGAGCCCATTGCCTATGGAGGGATATCTTGCTCAGCCCTGATGCAGGAAAGGGTGGGAGGCTTGGTTATGCCTCAACTTGATATGCCAGACTTTGTTGACTCTGAATGGGAGCCTTGCCTTCTCTGAAGAGTGGATGGGGGCAGTGTGGGAAGGTGGGATGAGCAGGTTGAGGGGAGGGAGAGGAACTTTGGTTGGTATGTAAGATGGAAAAAAAACCTTTTAAATATAAAAAAGTCCTAAAAATAGGCTGTGACTGTTGGAGATGCTGAAATTTAAAGACTCTTAAAGCTTAAGTAATAAAGGACATTTATATTTTGATAATGAAAATAGACCTTGTTTGGATTTGGTTTGTATTTTGACACATTCTTTCTATGTAGCCCTGGCCATCCTGGAACTGGCATATAGACCATGCTGGACTTGCTAAGAGTAATGTCTATAGGGTCCCAAAAGTGTCCTATCATTAGGAGAATAAAAGATCTAAAGCACACTACTTGTCTTGTTAATGTAAACACTTGTTCATTATTGTACTGTTTTCACACACACAGATTCCACAGTGCTTTTGTGGAGGCCAGAGGACAGCTACAGGGCATTTATTTCCTTCTAACACATGGGTCTTGTAGATCAACCTAGTCATTAGCCTTGGTTGCAATGGCTTTTATTGTCTGAGGCAACTCCTTAGCTCTCATATTTCTTATTACTTTCATTTGTCAGGGCTAATTTTCATGTGTGTCTAAGGATCTGAATGAGATGGTCTTACCTGTCAATACTTAAATATTATGCATAAATACGTTTACCTGCCATCCTAGGACTTAATGTGGTTCAGCATAAATTTCATTCAGTTTGACAATATACAACCATGTAGATTGTTTCTGGAATTTATAATTTGGGTGTTCATGTACAGGTGTGGATTATATGTACATTGAAATATCCTTAATGTTATGAGAATCAAGCTGTTTTAAAATTATTACTTACAGCATAATTTTGCTATTATTGTTCTCTCTAATCACATTCTTCTATTGGTAATTGTGTAGATACTTGAATATTTTTTCAAGAGAATGAGATCAATTTCTATGTGTTAATTAAAAGCAGCAATATTTGTTTCTGGTATGCAGTAATATTAAGTGTACCACATTTGTTCCTCACTTTGCTCCTAAAATCTAAGCTTTCCTCTTTGATAATGTGCATTTTAATATTTGGTCATTACATACTTAGAACAATCACAGTATAAGTACATATAATATATCAATAGCATTTTCTAGTTTTTAACTTATATGGCTCTTTTCAGAGTTACATTTTGTTACTACTCTATATTTATGATAAAATAAAAGCAAAATATAGAAAGTGGTAATGCAGTGATATTTATATCAAAGTATATACCTTTCCACTTATTTATATACTTATAGCAGAGGATATACCTAGGCCATCATTGTGTAAACACACTCCCAGAACTAAGAATGAAATGCAATTCTGGATCTTATACTGCCTTTGAGCATGTATAGGGCACTTGAAAGGATGGTAGCATATTTTGATAGATATTAAAATGGCCACACAAGCATGCTTTGTATGTCCATTTGTTTGGAACATCTTATTCATACCGTTTACCAGGAGGTAATTTTTATTTTTGTTGTTGAGATATATCTCTTGTCTGCAGCAGAAGAATGGCTCCTGGTTTCATATCCATTCTTTTAGTCTGTATCTTCTCATTGGGTAATTGAGACCATTTATATTGAGAGATATTAAACCAAAGGTTGTTGATTCCTGTTATATTGCTTTTGTTCTTATTGTTCCTTTGCATGTGTGTGTGTGTGTGTGTGTGTGTGTGTTTGTGTGTGTGTGTGTGTGTGTGTGTGTGTGTGTGTGTGTGAGAGAGAGAGAGAGAGAGAGAGAGAGAGAGAGAGAGAGAGAGAGGCAGGCTGAGAGAGAATGTTCATTTCCCACATTCCCTTCTTTTGACTTTGCTGGTGTGTCATTATTTATTTCCTGTGTTTCCATGAGTGTAGTTAAGCTCCATGGGTTGGAGATTTTCTTCTGTGGGGCTGGACTTGTAAATGATATTGATTAAATTTGAATAATCATGGAATATCTTATTTTCTCCCTCTGTTGTAATTGAAAGTTTTGCTGGGTATAGTAGTCTGGGTTGGCATCTGTCATCTCTTAGAGTCAGCAGTGCATATGTCTAAGACCTTCTAGCTTTAGAGTCTCCATTGAGAAATCAAGTGTAATTATAATAGGTCTCCCTTTATGCATTACTTGGTGTTTTTCTCTTGCAGCTTTTAATATTCTTTGTATATTCTGGATGTTTAGTGTTTAGATTATTATGTGTGAGGGGACTGTTTTTGGTCCAACCTATTTGGCGTTCTCTATGCTTCTTTTACTTTGAACTCCTCTTTTAGGTTGAGACATTTTCTTCTATTGTTTTCTTGAATATATTCTCTGTTCATTTGACCTGAGTTTCTCCTTTTTCATCTATTCTTTATTATTCTTGTATTTGTTCTTTTGTACTGTCTTAGATTCCCTGGATGTTTGTTTCAGAAATTTTTTTCTTGGGGGGGGTTGACCAATTTAGCCGTTACTTCTATCTTATCTTTAATGCCTGAGATTCTTTCTTCCATTCCTTCTATTCTGCTGGTAGAGCTTGCCTCATTATTTCCTGTTTGCATCCCTAACCTTTTCCTTTCCAAAATTCCCTTAGTGTGTATTTTCTTCATTGCTTCTATTTCCATTTTCATGTTTTGAAAAGTTTCATTTATTTTCTTCAACTGCTTGTTTCCTTTTTTTTCTGTTTTTTTTTTTTTTTTTTTTTTTTTTTTTTTTTTTTTTGAGATAGGGTTTCTCTGTGTAGCTTTGCGCCTTTTCCTGGAACTCGCTTTGGAGACCAGACTGGCCTCGAACTCACAGAGATCCATCCACCTGCCTCTGCCTCCTGAGTGCTGGGATTAAAGGTGTGCACCACCACCACCCAACTCAATTGCTTGTTTCCTTTTTCTTGGTTTATTTAAAGGATTTATTCATTTCCTCCAGTTGTTTGTGTTTTCTTTGATTTCTTTAGGTACTTATTCATTTCCTCTTTAGGGACGTCTACCATCTTCATATAGTTGGTGTTAAGTTCTTTTTCTTGTTCTTCAGCCATGTTGAAATATTCAGGGCCTGCTGGGTTATGGTGAAGACTTATTGCCCTGGCTGTTATTGACTACATTCTTATGTTATCATCTAGACATCTGGATTTGTGATGATTATAGTTCTAGGTCTTGATTTTTGGGTTTGTCTAAGTTGCATGGGTGTTAAGTTCTTGGATTTTTGTTTCCCCTCTGGATTTTTTCATAGTGGGATAACTTTGTGTTGCCTGATTTATTGGTCTGCTCTGCTGATGTGTTCACAGGAAATGCTTCCTGATGTCGGTGGCTGGGTGTATGGGGGAAGGAGCAGCAATGAGATGGAGGAAGGAGGAATAGAGAAGATTGTCTATGAGATCCACAGAAGGTGTGGACAGGAGGAGGGAGGCTTCAGCTGGGGATCTGTTGCAGCACTAAGGACAAGTCGTAGGGGATTTGATCTGGTTGAATAGATCACACCTCTGCCTTTTAAGTTCTTCCTGCAATTTCTTCCACAATAATTCCCCAGACATAGAAAGGGATTGAGCTATGTATGTTGATTTGAGCCTCGGCATTCCCTGTCAATTATTCTTTACACCTTGGAAAGATATACATCACCATGTCAATCACAATTTACTTCAACTAGAAGCATCTAAGTTGAGGGGTGGGTGGTCCATTGCTCTTTGGATATAATGATAAGGTATTTTAAGTCAGTTTAATTTTATTTCAGCTTGGCAGCATGATAATAATGCATTCTTCTCATGCACGGCCTGCCCATGACATGTCTATCCTTAAGTTCTTAGTCTGATTATGGTGCCATGTATTTTCTTTTATCCTTTGGAAATGCACATTGATACAGTCAGGAAATAGTTGTTACTCTCATGATACTTGTGTTATTATTACACCAGTGGGCAGGTCTTGACAGGCCAGTCATTATTGTAGCTTCAAGTGTTTGTAGTTGGTTATGACTGATGATTACTTGTCTCCCCCAGTAGATTACATAGCACTTTCCAGCACTGTGAAAGCAAGTCAGTAGGGATAAAGCTTCTGCTTCTTTACCACTTTGATTTTGCCATGCTCTATGATGCAAGCATATGGTGTCTTTATCAGTAGGGTCATATCATCAAGTTCTTGAGGATAACCAAAAAAAAATAACAATGTGGTGCAATGTTTAAGGAATTTTTGGAACACAACTGGAAAAAACTCCAAGAGAAGTAACTTACACATGGCATAGAATTTTTGTTTCCCTCTGTTGTCCATTAAGAGCTTATTTTTCTGTTTCAAAATATCTCATTTCAATTCTATATCTCTCCCACCTCTCTGTCTATTAACCTTTCTATGTGTGTGTTTGTGTCTCTCTGTGTGAGTGTATGTTACTGATATTAAAGTGTCGTAAATTTCCATGTCTTTTCAAAAGGTCTTTTGTTTCCTTTAACACTTTCCCATCTCCCTTCCATACCCTACCTTAACCTCCATTCCAGTTTAACACTCCTTGGTCTATTTTTCCCTATGTATCTGTGCATTTTGTCTCTCCTCTCTCCATAGCCATTCCCATTGGATTTGGTGAATTTCATGAACTCTATGGCTATTAGAATTGATATATATCTGAAGATTTAACATCAACCTCCACAGTGACAGAAAACAGGTAATGTTTATCTTCTTTGGTCTGAGTTGCCTTACTCAAAATATCTGTTTCTAGCTCCTTCTGTTTATTTGTTTCATTTTTCTCAATATCTGAATAACATTACTCTGTATGACTATAACACTTTCATTATTCATTCATCATTTAATGCAATTCTAGGCTGTTTCTGTTTCCTGGATATTACAAATAACATCACAATGAACATGGATTAGCAGAGGTCTCTAGAACAGGATATGGACAGATATATATATGTATATGTGTATATATATATATGATAATGCTGGGTCATAGAGTATATCTAGTGTCTCCTTTTGAGGAATCTTCATATGGATTTTTAAAATGTTTGCACCAGTTTGCATTTCCACCAGCACTGAAATGGGGTTCTCTTTTCTGCACATCAATGCCAGCACTTGTCATTTTGTTTTCTAATATTAGGGTTTTTTGCTTCAGTGAGATAAATTCAGAGAGAAGTTGTAATTTGCATTTTCCCACTAGCTAAGTATGTTCAACACTTTTAAATATTTGTCAGCCATTTCTATTTTATTTTCTGAGAAATCTCTATTTATCTCTATGCCTCCTGATTTTTTTGAACACATAAACACAGACCAACTCCATTCCCCTTCATCTCTCCAATTACTTCATGCCCCTGTTGTAGAATATTGCTTTAATGGTGTAAGGATTTGTTACATTTGTTTGTGCTGTGGAAAATTACTTTAGCTACATGATGGTATATTACATTTGTTTATGCTGAATTTGGTATTTGTTATATTTATTTGATTTCAGGACAGACAACTTTATCTTGGATAACCAACTACGAGGCTCATTTCTGGGAAAAAAATTTCTTCTCTCAATAGTCATTGGTTTCCTATAAGTACTCTGTCTAGGGAGAGTCTTATTTGAACCCCCTCCCAAACCTTCTATGTTAGTATACCTGCAAGCAAAGTTTTCTTCTTCACATGAGATCTTCTTGCGAGGCTCAGGGTCTGTCTACCTTGCCGACTGTGTTTTTGGCTTCCTACCTCCTGTATGATTCCTGTTCTGGCAGTCCAAGTTTCCTCTCTCCAGGGTCCTGTGGTTGCAGTGGATGGGCAGATCTGCTGTCTTCACTGGCCTTGATCTTAGAGCAGCTTTCCAGTTTAGCTGCCAAGCACTCCTCATTCTTCCTCTTCCCTCAAAACTGAGGTGACCATAGGATTTCAGGGTCCACTAAAAGAATGTCTGAAGGACCTTTCCAGGGAGGGGGTAATTTCTGTTGTGTGGGTGTGTCTGTGAGGGACTTCCCTGAGAGTGCATCTGGAGATTGCTGTGCTTGTGAGGAGAGGACTGGAGGAATTTCTGTTCAGTTTGCCTCAGGGAGAGGGTGTGTTTAGTAGTTGATTTGTGGGCTTGGCTCAAGGAGGCCAGAAGGCAGGGCTGCACAAGCTCACAGGCCCTGTGTACCAACCCAGCTCTTGTGTTGCCTATGTTAAACATCTGTGGACCTGAAGGAGGTCTTCATGGAGTGTCATCATTTGCAGCTTTGATCATTTGCAGCCCTGGAACTAGTCCCTGGAGATCTCCAGGACCTGAATTGAGCCTGGCAAGGAGTCAATCAATGCTGCTGCTGAAACCCAGAGAGGTGGAAGTCATAGTGCTGCTGCTACAGTTGTTAGTATTTATAGGATGCAGGGAATAACCCAGGAAAAGCTTGCCATCATCATATAGGTGAGAACCTGATACAGGAAAAGTGAGGCAAGTGTCCACATACCCGTTTTAAGGACTTTCCTGCCACCAGGTTGCCTTCTGATGCTAGACCCTCTAAGCCACTCTTTAGACCCTTCTTTGAGTCCAAATGCCTTCCAAAGAATTCCTGGTTCCCAGCTGCTTTGCAGAGCTTTCCAAGGGGTCCTCCATTGCCTTCTGAGACTACATAAATTTCTAGACTCTTGGAATGTTCCTGAGACAGCATGGGTGATCCTCATAGGTGAGCTCCTTGGTAAAACTGAAAATGTTATAAGGTAAATAAACTCATAACTGTTGTTTTGAGGCATTTGTTATTTTTATTTAAAGCTCTTATTATATTGGCTACTATCAGAATTATGGAGCTTGTTGATATTATAAATTATTGCTGTTTTTAGAGATTGTGGTTTTGGTCTGTTGGAAAGAGTTGTGGTAATTCCAGTAAGAATGGCCTAGACCTGCCAAACAGCTGACAACAAATGCAGGAGAGGAAGTGGGGGAAAGAGTAATGTCATGAGCAAGAAGGTAGATATTTGTAGTTAGTGTGACAAAAGTTATATTTTATGATGTTGATGGTCATTACACAAAGTTCACACCCCCGATTCCTAATGAAGGTCCTAAGACTCCTTCCTCAAGGCTGCTCATCTGTTCTAAGTATGTTTGCTGCAAGTTAGGTCCAGTCTCTAACAGACATCTGTTTTGAGGGTCAAGATCTTGGGAGAGACTTTCCACATGCTGAATAGATCAGGGTGCTGTCTCTCCAGATGAACAGAGCAGAGCACTGCTCTTGATTTCTGCTTATATACTGTCCAGTGTGTGTCATGGGGTTTTAGAACTGTGTCTGCTTGTCATTAGTGAGTGATGTCACTGGGTTCTATTTATCAGGTACAGCTTTGGGTTTAGTGAAGTTACTGGCTAAGCTATTTTTATTTGTCTAAAAGATCTTTCTTATGATGCTCATTCCAATTAGGCTTCTGATTCACATATACATTTGACCCTGAATAACAAATAATACACCAGGATTCCTTGGAATTAATAATGGTATAGATTTTCATTATGTACCAAAAATTGGGAAAAATAAAAGTTCAACTTGTAAAAGTTATTGACTGCAAAGTTATTAAAACAGTCATCTCAAGAAACATAGTTGATATTGAAGAAGTGCACAACTAGACTCCATGTTCACTTCAAGGACAAGGAACAACCTTGTCATTATTTCTACCTTAGATTAAATGTAAGCTAAATATTTCACTGAATCCATCATGGGGCCTTAAGTGGACCCTATTAAAATTTTCATGGTCTAATAAATTATGGTATGGAAACAAACTTATACTTCTATTCTTTCTCAATAGAATGGGTTCATTGTTTTCTCACATTGGACATATCATACTTCTTTGTGAACATTATTACTTAGTACCTGTGGTAGTCTGGATGGATTTTTCTCCAATAAGCTCATAGGGATTGGCACTATTAGAAGGTGTGGCTTTGTTGGAAGAAGTGTGTCACTGTGGAGGTGGGCTTTTTGGTCTCATATATGTTTAAACCTTGTTCAGTGTCCCAGATTACCTCTAGATCATGGAGAAAATATCCAGCTCCTTCTCCAGCACCATGTCTGCCTATATGCTGCTATATTGTATCATGATGATAATGGACTAAACCCCTGAAAATGTAAGCCACCCCAATTAAATGTTTTTCCTTTGTAAGAGTTACCATGTTCATGGTGTCTCTTCCCAACAATAGAAACTCTAACTTTGGCAGGACATGATTCATTATTCTTTAGGGAGGAAATACTACAAGAAACACTGCTAATTTTATTTTTGATAGAATTGTGTTTTCTAGAGGCTTATATAGTTGTTCTTCATGTGTTATTATTAGAAATTCTAGTAATCCACTACAGTCATTCTTTATTTCATGTAACATACAACCACAGGTATATAACTCAAAATGTTGGTAGCACAATAAATAATAGTAGAATTATTTATCAACTATCTCCTTTTATTTTGATTCCAGTAAAATTAAAAATAAAGTTATATTCCAAAAATTTCAATACAATACTTGGAAATTTTCCAACTATTTTAGAAAAACATTCTTAAAAATTCATTGCGTTACTGGTAGCTGAAATGTTTACTTTTATAGGTATTATTTGAGGTTCCACAGTTGGAGTCTTAGCATTAAAACAAAATCTGGAAATACCTCAATTTATAAATAAATTAGGTAAAATGATTCTAAATTAGAAGTTCAAGAAAAGATGGATATTAATTTCATAGAATGATTGGAAGGTGGGGAAACAACTTAGGAATGCAAACAGGATAAATTGTCTCCCACTTCTAGATTTACTGAATTTAAGTGAATATAAAGATCACTGTTTGGAAGGACCTTGTTCAGAAAAATGAAATGCTTTGTATAATGGACCAATGGTAAAGAATGAAATGTTTTCTGGGATTTGTTTCAAAATATTCAATAGATATTATCCATTAACCTATACAGTGTGAGGATTATGCTAGTTGGACCTTTCTAATGAGATCTTGTCTCAAACAAAAAAGCAAAGTATATTCAACTATATTTGTGTGTGTGTGTGCGCGTGTGTGTGTGTGTGTGTGTGTGTGTGTGTGTGTGTGTGTGTGTGTGTTTCTGTGTGTTACTGAGGAATTTCCTACTACAATATTGCCTTCATAGAGCAAATGGGCTTGAATTTAAGGAGAACCGCTTGGCTCTGCTACCATACTAAGCTATATTTATTTCTGAGAATAATTTGACAGGTACCAGTGGCTGACATCTGAAATGACTTTAAGAGATATTGTCCTGCACCATGAGACTTCTGCTGAGGTTAAGCTGGGACATTTCAATGCATTTTGGAAAAGGTTTTCAGAATGAGACAATACAAATCAGAGTTGAAATTTTATTTTGAGACAGGGTTTCTCTGTATGTCTCTAGCTGTCCTTGACCTCAGACTACAGATAAGGTTGGCCCCAAACTCCCATACCTTTGCCTGCCTCTGCTGCCCAAGTATTGGAATAAAAGTTGTGTGCCACATCATCCAACTGTAACTCTATTATTTATTTGACTGTTCGTATCTATGTCCTCATTTATGTGTGGGTATAATAGTCAGAGAACATTTTAGGTGTTGGTTCTTTCCCTTCAGCATGTTTGAGATAGAGTCCCTTGTTTACTTTCACATGTAAATAAACTTGCAAGATTTCTTCTGTCTGCCTTTTATCTTGTCTTAAAATTACTGGATTAAAAGTGTGCATTGTGGCAACTGTTTTTATAATACAGAAGTAAAGGGATAGTTGCAAGGTGAGTATTTATTTGTTAAACCCTTTTCACAGTCCTGAAGTTTATTAAGTGGAGATTTTTGAGTGCATATGTTTTGAGACACAGTCTCACATTCTGACCCTGTCTGGCCTCTAACTTACTAAGTAATAGAGAGGCTAGGCCTGGAACTTAAAGAGATTCACCTGTTTCTGCTTCATGTGCCCAGACGTGGATTAAAAAGATTTTTATTATGGATTTAGCACAGATATTGATAGGAAGAAGGGAATTTTGGAAAGTGTCATCTTGTGAAGGAGAGCCACACTGAATTAATACAGAGCCTTGTTACAGTTTTGGTGATTTTGTAAGTCCCATTTCAGTGAGTTTATAGGGAGCTCATCTTTGTTTGTATCTCTCTCTTCTCTGTGTCTCTCTCTTTCTCTCTCTCACTCCTTTTTTTGATTACCCCAAGAAGTAGAATTAACAAGGGAGAGACAAGAAAAACTTCATAGATAGAGCTATTTAAGCTCTTTGAGAATGAAGCCTCACCTGTCTGAAACAGAGCTACAGGTTTTGTTGTCTTCCCTCAGTGTCCACATTTCAATCCTTCTTTTTTATGTTTATTTATTCTTCTGTCATACAATACATCCCAACTGCAGATTTTCCTCCCTCCACTCCTCTGAATCCTCTCCATTTCTCTCCTTTCTACCAGATCCACTCTTCCTCCATTTCCCTTCAGAATAGAGCACGTATCCCAGGGTTGGTTATCAATTAAACCTGCATAACAAGTGACAATAAGCCTAAGGAAGAACCCTCATATCAAGGCCAGATGAGGCAAGTTAGTAGGCAGTAAAGGATTTCAAGAGCTGGCAACAAAGTCAGAGACACCATCCACTTCCACTATTAGGAGTTGCACAAAAACACCTAGCTATACATTGGTAACACATATGCAGAGGAACTGGTGTAGACCCATGCAGGTAGTAATTGCTGTTTCAGTCTCTGTGAACGTCTGTGAGCCCTGCTTAGTAGATTCTCTGGGCTGTGTTCTTCTGTCCTTTTAGTTAGGAAAATTTTTTTTAATCTTTTCTGGGCTATTGATCTGAAATATTTCTCCTTCTATTCCTATTGTTTTTAGGTTTGATCCTTTAATAGTGTTCCAGATTTCTTGAATGTTATGTCTCAGGAAATTCTTTGATTTAACATTTTCTTTCATTGATATAGCCATCTCTTCTGTCATACCTTCACAGCCTGGAATTCTCTGTTCCATGTGTTATATTCTTTTGGTGAAGCTTGCCTCTGTAGTTCCTGTTCAATTAGCTAGATGTTCATTTCTAGAATTCCTTCAGTTTGCATTTCTTTAATTGCTTCTATTTCCATTTTCAGGTCCTGAAGAGATTTGTTTACTTCTATCAACCATTTGTTTGTCTTTGGCTTTCTTTAAGGTATATGTTAATTTTTTCTAATATTACATTTATCCATTCTCTGCTTTCTTTACAGGGATTCTTTCACTTCCTCTATAAGAACTCCTATCATCTTTATAAAGTTTGACTTGTTTGTCCTTCACCTGTAATGGATTGTCCAAGGCTTGCTGTAGTAGAATAGCTGGAATCTGGTGGTGACATGTTGCTCCAGCTGTTATTGATTATGTTCTAATGCTGGTGTCCAGGTATCTGGATTTGAGGTGATTGTGTGTCTAGGTGCTGATTTCTCAGTTTGCCTTTTTTGGAAGGGTGTTTTATTCCTTGGTTTCTATTTGCTCTTTGTTCTTCTCTTCTGTGTGTTCTATGGTTGATCATGGGTTCTCATCCCAAGTTGGGGCCTTGAAATCTTGCAGTGTGGCCTTTGTTCCAGCAATGAGTATCTGCTCGTTTGTGGATGACAAAATGCAAGAGAGGCGAAAGTTTGGAGATAGGGTTGAGAGGGCACAGAGAAAGTAGTGGAAGTCATTGGGCAGGTGGCCTACATGGACATCTGGCAGATTGTATGTCCTTTGGTTAGAGAAAGTATTCAACAGAAAATGGAGGCTACAACACAGAGATTAAGAGAGAACTGTGATTGATGATAGTGTTGGGGGGTTATTGAAAGAAGGCAGGAGGTCCGAAAGTGAGCAGGTTACAAAGATTTCTGGTGGTTGGCATGGCCTCTGGTCCAGCAGGGGGTCTTTATCTCAAGTTGTCTATCAGTTTTTTTTGGATTGTGTGCCTGCATTTGAGTAGAAGATATCCATTCGATTTGGGGTTGAGGACATGGCTTTGAGAGTGGCAGCTGTTGGGTTGATGGGCAACTGTGTCTTGGGAGATGTGGGGATGGTGGAAGTTTCATGGGCTGGTGGCCTGATCTTCTGGCTGGTGTGACACGCACATGAGCAGGGATTGTCTGTTTGTGTTGGTGGCCTTGATATGAGGGTTTCTGCTTAGGCTTATTGTCACTTCTTCTAAATGGGAGTATATCCTGTGCCATTGTATGTTGGAAATCTTTTTTTTTGTGCAACTCCCAACAGTGGAAGTGGATGGTGTCTCTGACTCTCTTGCCAGCTCTTGAAATCCTTTACTGCCTACTAGCTTGCCTCATCTAGCCTTGATATGAGGGTTTCTGCTTAGGCTTATTGTCTTCTAAATGGGAGTATATCCTGTGCCATTGTATGTTGGAAATCCTTTATTTGTTTCTTGATTTACAAGATTTGACAGTCAAGAGATTGTCTTGAGTGTTACAATAGAGTTTTGACATTTGAGCGGTTTGACGCTGTTACAGATTATGAGAATCATTGAACTTAGAGTAAATATATTTTCATTTTTACTTTTCTCTTGGTATTTCTTCTTCTCTCATACAATTTATCCTAACTGCAGCTTCCACTTCCTCCACTCCTAGTCAAACCCCTGAAATCCTCATTTCTCCAAATCCACTGCTACACTGTTTTCCTTCAGAAAATAGTAAGATTCCTAGGGATATCAACCAAACACATCATAACAAGGTGCAATAAGGCTAGGCACAAACCCTCATATCAAGGCTGGACAATGTAACCCAATAGGAGGAAAGGGGCCCCAAGAGAAAATTAAAGAGCCAGACACCAAGACTCTTACAGTTAATAGTCCCACAAACACCCCAAAGAAAACAACCATCGCAAGAATGTAGAGGACCTGGCACAGAGCTATGCAGGCTTCATGATTGCCACTTCAGTTTCTCTGAACCTCTAGGTACCCTGCTTTGTTGATTTTTGGGCCAGGTTCTCCTTGTTACATCAATCTCCGTGGATCTTACAATATTCATTCTCTCCTTCCACAGGATTTATAAAGCTCCACATCATGTTTGAGTAAGGATCTCCGCATGTGTTCTCATCATCTACTGAAAGAAACCTCTCTAATGACTATAATACTAGGCACCAATATTTTATTGTAACAGTATATAGTTATAAACCATCTCATTGTTTTTTCCTTGGTCAGTTGTATTTGGTTCTTTCCTAGTTAACTGAGCTATTCAATTCCAGTTCCTATCCATCTAGGCAGTGCCAGGCATGGAATTCACTCATAGCTTGGGTATCAGTTTTGACTAGTCATTGGTTAGACAGTACAGAAGCTCTGAGCCACCATTGCCCCAGCATATCTTTCAGGCAGCCCATGTGTCAAGTGTCAGCTGAATGTTTTTTGTCTAGCTTGGTGTACCAATTCCACCACTGGGAGCCTTTTGTGGTTACAGAAGATCATTGGTTCAGCTTCTGTATTCTTTTTCTTTCTTTTTTTTTTTTGGTTTTTCAATACAGGGTTGCTCCATATAGGTTTGGGAGCCTGTCCTAGAACTCATTTTGAAGAGAAAACTCAAATTCACAATGATCTGCCTGCCTCTGCTTTTTGAGTGCTGGTACTAATGGTATATGCTAACACGACCCAGCCAGCCTCTGTATTTTTTATTACTAGGGGTACTCACTAGGACCACCCTTATAGACTCCATAAAGTTTGCATTGCACTGTTTCCATTTCCCCTGCTAAAATCTTCCCTATTACAGTTATTTCTCCCTGTCTTTTCCCCATCTGTACCTTCCTTACTCACCTGATCATTTCTGTTCCCATCCCCAACTCTCTCCAATGCACCCACAAAATCTATTCTATTTCCTTCTCCCAATAAGATTAATGCATGTACCCTAGAGCTGCTCTTGTTACTTAGCCTCTATGCATCTATGTGTTGTACTGTGATTAACTACTTTTACTGTGATTGTACTTTACTTAACAGCTAATTTCCACATATAAGTGAGTACAACTTGTTTGTCTATGTGCTTCTGGGTCTTCTCACACAAGATAATAAAGAACCCAAGAAACTAGACAACAACAAACCAACCAATGAAGTTAAGATGAGGTACACCTCTAAACTGAATTCTCAGTAGAGGTATCTAAAGTGGCTGAAAAAGACTTAAGAAATGTTCAACATGCTTAGCCATCAGGGGAATGCATATGGAAAGTACTTTGAGCTTTCATCTTACACTTATAAGGATGATTAAGATCAACAACACAAGTGACAGCTAGTGCTAGCAAGGACATGGAGCAAGGGGATTCATTGCTATCACAAGTTGAAATTTGTACAGGCACTGTGGAAATCACTATGCAATTCTTAGAAAATTGGGAGTCAATCTACCTCAAGATCCAGCTATACTTCTCTTGTGCATATATCCAGTGATACTCCTCCATCTTACCACAAGAATAATTGCTCATCTATGTTCTGGCTATCTTGGACCTGATTGCTTTGACTATTCTGGCATTCAACTCAGAGGCAGATAGTCCTGTGCCTGACTCTGGATTGTTGCGTTTAAAGCCATAAGACGATACACCCAGCTTGTCCATCTTATTTTCTCCTCCATAGTTAGTTATTGTTCATACATTTTCTTTCATGTGTACTCTGTACTGTTCATCAGCTTCCTTGTCTCTATGTTTGTTAACAGGCATTTCTCTTGTAAGGTGGTATCCTACTCAAAGGGAATAGAAATGACAGAGGTTAGCCTTCTAAAGTGACTTGGCAGTTACATTATAATATGTATGCCAAGAAATAAGTATGAGGAACACCAGAGTTGTATGAATATACTGACAAAAAAGTACACATTTATAATGTTCTCAGCATCATGGTTTCTGCAGTACATATGTATGGGATCTTTTAGAATGCAATGGCCTATGATGATGTGCATGTCAACTTCACTTGGGAAGAGTGGACTTTTCTGGATCCTTCCCAGAAGAATTTCTACAAAGAGGTGATGACTGAGACCTACAGGAACCTCACTATTTTACATAAGACAGTGTATTTTCCTTCACATTTAAAAAAAATGGGGGCAAGTGTTTCTTGGTTTTGGATATTCCTGTGTAATTTGATTGAGAAAGAAGAGTGAGGTGAATAAATCAGGCATGTTTCTAAGATCAACTGAAGATAGTAACAAATTTTGCAATGCTTTGAATAATATAAATTTTCTAGTACTCTGTTTTGGGATAAAGTTGGGAAAATCATATTGAGGAACATTTTCAAAATTCTAGAAGACATGTAAGGTAATTTTCTTGTACAAGCTGATAAAAATATGCCTGTGAAGAAATTATATTGTGCCCTGGAAATTTTAAACAAAAGCAGCAGTGTAAATAAGTACCACTTAAAGTGCATTGATGATTATTAAATGCTCGCAACACCATAAACCTCAATTTCAGGTTGGTGAATGGCATTTGCAAAGCATTCTTTTAAAAACAATGTCAAAGAAACAGTCTCTCCAAAGAGATCACCATTAAAATCATAGGACCATTACAACTCTTCTGTAGAACTGTCAGTCTTTTTATTTCATAACATTCATATTACAAAAGTTATACACAGTGAAGGGCTGATAAGTATATTGTCAAAACTTTCTATTGAGCAAATAGTCCATAGTAAAGCTAGTGTAACTCATATACTTGTGACTGAGCTGTTTAGTGAGTGGGGCAGTTAGAGTCAAAAGTCAAGGGATGTTGTTGAGGAGAAACCTTAATCCATATAGCACAAGTCTATGAGGACAGAACGTCAAACGGAATTCAATGTGGATATCTTTTATTTGCTATTCTACCTTTACTAGGTATATCATATATCACTCTGGATACAAGCCATATGAGCATAGTGATATGAAAGACATAACATACCTCAATCTCATAACAATGAGTAGATGTGTAGAAGTCCCCACATTGAGTATACTTGTTGAATTTAATTCTAGTATACACATAATTGATTTTTTAGTTTTACTTTTAATACATTAACAAACTCACACTACAGAGAAGCCCTGTAAGTACTAGGACTGCATAAATAAAACATGGGTGTAAAAACAATGATGAAATCTTAGGATCTGATTCCTCTTTATAATTAGACCAAATTGAAATTTAATTCATACAGATATAAAGAGTCAGCAGTGTATTGAGTATAGTGAAGATTTTATATGTGCTTGCAGGCATGAAAGAAGTCAAACTGCAGAGAAGAAACCTTTCATATAAACTGAATATGGTAAAACTGTTGTATGTGAGAGTCAATCTTCAAAGGCATGATAGTGCACCTATGGGAGAAAAACCCTTTCAATGTAATCAGTGTGTTAAAGCCTTTGCCCATAACAGTCATCTTCAAAAGCATAAAAGAACACATACTGGAGAGAAACACTATGAATGTAATCAATGTGGTAAAGCCTTTGCATGACATGATAACCTCCAAAATCATAAAAGAACACATACTGGAGAGAAACCCTATCAATGTAATCAGTGTGATAAGGCCTTTGCACAACCCAATACTCCTCAAGTACATAAAAGAACACATACTGGAGATGTCCCCTATGAATGTAATCAGTGTGGTAAACCTTTGCATGACATGCTCATCTTCAAAGTCATAAAAGAACACATACAAGAGAGAAACCCTATGAACGTAGGGAATGTGGTAAAGCCTTTGCACGATTCAGCAATCTTCAAAGGCACACAAGAACCCATACTGGAGAGAAACCCTATGAATGTGATCAGTGTGGTAAAGCCTTTGCACAACATGGTCATCTTCAATGTCATAAAAGAACACATACAGGAGAGAAACCCTATGAATGTAATCAATGTGGTAAAGCCTTTGCATAACACCGAACTCTTCAATTGCATAAAAGAAAACATACTGGATATAAACTCTATGAACGTAATGAGTGTGTTAAGGCCTAATCTTATCACAGTTCTCTTCAAATACATAAAAGAAGACATCCTGGAGAGAAACCCAATGAATGTAATCAATGTGGTAAAGTCTATGCTCATCACACTACTCTTCAAATACAAACAAGAAGGCATGCTGGAGCACAAACCTATGACCATAATTAATGTGGTAAAGCTTTTCGTCATCACAGTCATCTTCAAATGCATGAAAGATCACATACTAGAGAGAAGCCCCATGAATTTAATCAATATGGGGAGGTCTTTTCATACACAGTACTCTTCAAATAAATGAAACAAGACATATTGTGTGAATGTAATCTGTGTGATAAAGCCTTTGTATGCATCAGTAGTCTTTGAAATCATTAGAAAAAGACAAAGTGCAGAGAAACCCTAAAAATATAGTCAGTGTCATACAGTTTTGCTCTTTACACACAAATAAACCTTTTTGTGGGCAGTAAATCTCATTTAGCCTTTGCACATTACAATAGTCTTTGAGTACCTGCAAAAAGCACCGAGGGCTTATTATTATAATGTTTTTGGCAATATCCTTATCCAAAACACTTACATTCAGTTACACAATGGTGGTCATTCTGTAAAAAAGCATTTGACAGTGTCAGAAATCTGTTCATACATTATGATGTCCATTTTTACTATGTTTGCTCCTGTAAAATCTTACTAGTCTAAGGTTTATTTAAATATCAGGCAGTGTATGATCATACTTTCTGAGTAAGTGTGTCTGTGAAAGGGTGTTGGGTTGTGGGGTTTGGTTTTCATTTCATGTTTTCACAAATTATCTTGAGATTTTGTTGTTTATATTAAGCCTGGCATGGATTTCAGTAATGATTCTAGGATGCATTTGAACTCATGGTCCTCATGTTTCTACCTGCAGAGTACAAGTCCAAGAGTAGATAATCTACTCCCAGTGTGGGCTGTTTTGATAACATAACAATTTTAATTTTAAAATGCTTAATAGAAAAGATTATAAGAAGCATTAAATACTTTATGTGTATATTCAAAGCCATATTTTCATGTATTTGGTAGAAATGTTATAAAGTAGGATAATCGGCAATCAGTTGTTAATATAATCGGCAATCAGTTGTTTATCTTACATCATCAGGGCAGATCTGTTGTGAGCAGCATGAGGTGTCCAGGATACCTCACCCTCCATGGTTGAACTGTGTCCTTGCAGTTCCAGCCAAAAGAGCTGTTGCTAAGCAGCTCCAGGTGTCCAGGACACCTTCAGGACAGAGCTGCTGTTCTGAGAATTTCAAGATGTGTGGAATACCTTGCGCTCCAGGGCTAAACAGTCTCTTTGCAGTTCCAGCCATCAGAGCTGTCCTAAGCAGATCAAGGTGTTGCCTGACTCCCCAGGTATTCAGAACACCTTTCCCCAGAGTTGTTGCAACAAATTTACTTACATTGTTAGTGCCGAAACCTGGGACCAAACCCACAGAGTTGCACACAATTTACTTACAACTATTCTGACCCTAGGCTAGCAGAGGCAGGCTGTTTAGATGATGGGAGGAGGAGGTACATCAGCTCTCTCAGTAGGTTTGCAGAAATAGCTATCTAAGAATTTACCTAGTGTCTACTCCACAGGTGTGTACCCTCCAGAATCTGTGAAGATGTTTCTCCTGTCTTCAAAAAGAAAGTCTCCATTTCTGTACCTGTCACAATGGAGACTAAAATAACGTCATGAGCAGTTTTGAGGATGGGACTCAACATCATGACAGATTTATAAACTCCTCAAGGGTATATCTATGTGTCACTAAAATAAGTACACTGGCAGAACTATAATGCTCAATTTGATGCTCCCAATTTTCACCAAGGTATCACCTGGGAACTGTGAGATAGGGAACTGCTCACACCCAACCACAGATACCTGATTGCAGGGACTAGGGGGAGATACATGCACATACACATCCAAAAATACACAACACATACACATGTGTGTGAGAGACAGAGAGACAGAGAAAGAGAGACTTAGAGAGACAGAGAAAGAGAGACTGAATGAGAGTGGGAGAACTCTATCAATTGGATGCTGAACAAATACGTGCAGGTATGTTCTCTTAGAGAGCAACAAAGGAGCAGGGATCAGTATCAGTCCTTATATCCACACATTTGGTTGTATGACTAGGCCTCTCCAATTGCTGCTTGGAGAATCAGACACACAAGGCCTTTTCAAGCAAGTAACAACAATCAACTCAAACTCACAGCAACCATCCTATCACACTAGCCAGCACTTGATAGAATCTTTTCAAATGCATGCTGGGAACTCACATACTACTGCCTCAGTCCATGAGTACTATGACTCATGCCACAGGCTCTGTTTTTGTTTCTTTTTAGAGGAAGCAGAATAGTCTTTGTCCTCATATCATTCCTGCCCACATTTGAGGTTCTGCCTTTGGGAGGAGTTCAGAGACATGATTTTGGCATACCCTGAAGGCATACCCTGAAGATGCAGCCTACCAGAAACACAGACCTTATATAAAATCAATTAATGATGACAGAGTGGACCTGAGATTGAAACCACAGGGTTTGAAAGAATGAATACCTATTCTTCATGCTCTCTTCTGTGATAAAGATCAGGCAATCTCACTGTTGCTTTCTTTCAATGTTCATTTCCTGTAGCTGAGTGGTCAGTCTGCACCTTCTGCTTCATCTGCATCTTGGTGAGGAAGGTTTGGTGGGATGGTGGCACTCTGGTGCTCCTTGTGGGTAGATGAACATAAATAAACTTGCAGTATCACAAGGCAAAGATAAGGGACAGACCACCCTGAATCCTAATCAAATGTTTGAGAAAGCTTGTTTACCAGTGACTTGGTGACACCGCAAATTATTTTGTCCTGTGTTTCAGATGCCCTCTGTGGGGAACTCAGCTGTCTCCTCTATTTGAAGGGAAGTGGTTATCCTAGCTATCTGGTTTTCTCTGCCCTCATAGCACATGCTCCAAGTAACCAAGGAGATAGCCTCTTCAGGCTCATTCACAGCTGCAGACTCAGAATTCAACTTGGCTGCAGAGTCCACAAGCCTGTGGGTTTACAAGTCAGGAAAAAATTGCCATAGTTCATAATGACCCCAGTCATTTAGAGGTACCCCAAATATCTTGACAGGTCACTCTAACCATATAACTATTGATGGAGAAGACATATAAGGGCAGAACATGGTCACCAGACTCAATAAGTCTCCTCACTGACAACTGAGGAACACAGAGCAGCTGGGAAGTAACTAAAGTTAGCCACTGTGGTTGAACTAGACTGATGTCCTGCCTTGAATTAATTAATCCATTAATTAATTAATCATTAATCATTAATTAATCATTAATCCATCGCGCTTTAATGTTGGTCTCATGTTCACACATCAATGCCTATCTACCAAAAGAAATGAAAGCCAAGAGTTCCCATTATAAAGCATTGGCCTTACCAGTTCCCGATTTCTGAGCCAGAACAATAAATATCTTGGATTCCTTAAATTTCAAGATGCATGACAAGCAGGGAAGTTCTGTTGGTTCCTAGAGACTCCCACTTTCTGTTCCCCATTACTGGAAGATTCAGCACAAGCCCACTTCCTCCAGGAAGATTCCCTTTTCTTTCACAGAACTCATTACATGATTCTCTTGACCATTTCTTTCTGGACGTTTTACATTGAGGCTGAAGGTCAGCTTTCTTCAGTCACTCTCTGGTTTCTCTAACCTCTCCATTCTCTTTCTGAATTAGACTCTTCAGTATGCCATCATGTTCATCAGTAAATGGTGAAGGCACTGAATAAACTTCCCAAGGACAGTGGGTGTTGCCACAACATAGTGACATCACAGAGGATGCCAGGGCTCTCCAGGATACATTAGAATGTCTAGGGAAGAGCTGCAGATGGCATGGGAACTGAGATTGCTAAGAACTTTCCTTACACTAGAAGTCAAGTTGTCCTTTGCAGGAGCCTCTGCTGGGATACAAGAGAAGCCCTTCAGCATCCCCTTCATCCAAAGCCAGAGATCTCTCCCTGATTGATTGAACATCCTTCAGTTCTTTCCCTGTGTAGAACTGAATCTTTATTTTCTACTGAAATTTTATGTACACAAGGTAATAATATCATAGAAATTTATATATGCTAAAGTTCATCATAAGTACCTGCAACTGAGGTGACTGGCCACACTAGTGGAAGCCCATGAACTGTGGACTGGTGGCTGTGGAGCCCCCATGAGACTGGACTAGGTCCTCTGGAAACAGAAGATGGTTGTTTGGCTTGAACTGTTTGGGAGGCACCCAGACAGGGGATAGGGATCTATCCATGGTCAATGGGCAGGCTTCTGGAACCCAGTGCCAGAGGTGTGTGGTGTGACACCTTGAACAGCCTTGGTTTAGTGTGGAGGGGGTTGGACCTGCCTAGGCTCAGTGTTCTGGATTCTGCTGACTGCGCATGGGAGACCTCGATTTTGGGGATGTGGGGATGTGCAGTGGCTTGGGAGAGAGGGATGGAGGTGGGTAGAGGGAGGAAGGGGGCTCTGTGGACAGTATGTGTGGTGAGGAAAATTTCTTAATAGTGAAAAATGAAAAAAAAAAAACAAAACAATACAAAAAATGTAAAATAAAAAAAGTACCTACATCTCCTTATCTCCTTAGCCACAAGACATTATAGACTTAATGCTGACTGAGGACACTTGTTGAACAACTTTCTGGTAAAGAGTCTACAGGAAACAGCTAGGCAGAGCTATGCTAGAGGAAGAGGCTGATACAGTCTAGGAACAAGCACTCATAGAAGCCTGATATGGTCATGGAGCCCAGTGTGACTAAAATCTGTGTCATCAGCATGTGTGTAGTGGGTGTTGTACTCTCTGTTGAGTAGCTCAAAATGGTCTGCTATTACTGGGTAGTAAAGATGGGCAGATAGCTGGAGTCTTCCACACAGAACATGAGTTTCCTATAGAGAAAAGGATATTCAAGAAAATGCTTTGCAAGACCATTCATATTTTGAAACATAGACACCAGGGTTCCACTGGACACTTTAGATCAGTGTTTCTTAATTTTTCCAACTCTCTGACCCTTTAAGTAGCACTAACAGTAGTTCCTCATGTTGTGGTGATCCCTAAACACAATTGTTTCATTATTTCTTAACTTTAATTTTGCTACTGTTATGAATCATAATTCAAATATTTGATTGCTGGATATCTGATATTCAACCCCCAATCGGGTTGAGGACCACAGCTCTGAATGCAAGCAGAAATTTCTTCAAATCCTGGCAGTGGTTCTGGAGCAGTGAGATTCTTACTTTTTATTATCAGACTGAATCAAACTAGTCACCTGGGAAGAGGGACCCTCAATGAGGAATTATATAGATAAGATTTACTTTGCACATGTCTCTGTCAGATTTTATTAATTGTTAATTGAGATAATAGTCCCTAAAATGGGCAGAATCATTTCATTGTCTGCAACCTGTACTGTGTACATATGAAGAAGCTAGAGCATAAGCATAAGCAAACTGGCAGCATGCGTACATTTGTTTATCTCTGCTCTTGGCTGTGGATGGGATATGATTAACTGAGTTCCTACCTCAATTTCCCAAAAGTGAAACTATTACCTGGAATTGTGGGTTATGATCAATTCTTAACATTCTAAGTTGCTGTGCCTGATAACTCAGTGTAATAAAGATGTTAAGAAAGCACTCTATGACAGAGAGGTTTTCACAAGTCACTGAGATGTGTATTTCATGAAATGCTCAACAGTACCTAATGTGTCTCAAAGGAAGAGATCCTACTTCCTCCTGAACCCAACCTGTGTTTCCCTGTCAAAGTTTTACAAAGACACAGAGACACCCATAGACTCACAAACCACTTCACCCTGTCAACAAATGTCCCCTGATATTGTCTTGCACTATCAAGTACAATGCTAAATTCTTCCATTGTGTTATATACAACAAGCTACACATTAATGAATGAGTTTTTCTTTGAATTTCCTGACCATTAAACTTTTCAGATATGGGGAATTGGGTCTGAATTCACAGCCTTGTCTTAGAATTTCAATCTTAAGCTATGTCCTTCATTGAAGGTCAGAAGAGGCTCCTTAAACCTGAGAGCAAATAGCACCTTAAATTCCAGGTATGTGTGGGTGTAAATAATGACTGGCAGTGTGTCCACTAGTTACCTTAGGTTGGATATTAACTCCAGGGCTGATGTACATACACCCCTGTGAAAATTTCTCTGTATCCCTCTAACTTCTGTGCTTCTTCATCAAGGTTTATGTAAACAGATTTTTGACGAATTTCCTCCTT
This sequence comes from Peromyscus eremicus, assembly GCF_949786415.1. NCBI lineage: Eukaryota > Metazoa > Chordata > Mammalia > Rodentia > Cricetidae > Peromyscus > Peromyscus eremicus. Next base: position 2,069,059 of record NW_026734290.1, read on the forward strand.
CAAAGGTAAATAGACCTTATTAGATGTGAAAAGTCACTTTGATTTTTGTCCTTTTCCTCATAGGACATGAAACAGGCCCTTTTGAGCTACATCAAAGGCTACCCAAGGAGAATAAGGTCTGAAATAACCACAGGTACAGGTTTAGAATGCAGGTCTGTGGAACAGAGTGCAAAACAAGGGCAGGAGAGCAGGCACACACAGGAAATTATTGTTTATGTCTTGGCAGTTTAGCCTCTCTGCATGTCAGTTTCTTCTACCTAGAGAAGTTGGGTTGCACCTTGGAGATGGATGTTGTTACAAGGCATGACTTATAAAATCACTTCCTTCATAAGTGGGACTTTGTTTGTTTGTTTGCATGTGTTTTTTTTGCTTTTTGTTTTTGTTATTTTTTTTGATGGGGTGATGAGCTAGCATTTGTATGAGCTAAGCTGCACATCTCTTTCTGGTGAACATCTCCTTCTGGGAACAGAAGAATCAGATCATAAACATAAAAAGTGCTGAAAATGATGCTTTAGAGCAGAGAATCACTTCACTTGGTTGAAAAAAAATTAACACTTCGCTTCATGACTGTTACCAAATATTGTGCGTGGCTCTTGTCCTTTGCCATTTGGAATGAGTCACCAGCTACCTATTCTTTATTGATTAACCACTTTCAGATGCTAAAATCAAAGAAGATGGAGTGGGAAGGTAGAAATCAACATGTTTGATCTGAAATATAGACTTGTGTTTGCCTGTTCCAATCTCAGAATTCTAATCCTTATCTGGCTAATCTAACAAAAATAAATGCCACTTGTGCCTATTGGTGTATTTTAATAGAAGCACATAAACGATTTTGGTGACTTACTATAACTCATGTAGTATGTATTGAGTCCAGCTATTAATATGTTCTTCTCTGTCTTGCTACTCTTATTTGGAACATTTGTTTGTTTGAGTGGAACTGAACCACCCCAATTTAAAAGGGGGAAATTTTTTTTTAAATAAACTTCTGAAACAGAATATGTTTAGGAGTTGTAAAAGTTTTTCCACTGAAAAAAAATCAGAATTTAAGAGGTTCCTGTTACATGCTGGGGGCAGACGTCAGAGTCCATAAATCTTGCAAAAATAAATTTTTTTCTTTTAGCACTTTGATGGGAGAAGCACTCCATTTTTTTAATTTTATAATTAATTTAATTTTATATATCAGCCGTGTATTCCCCTGTCCTCCTTCCTCCAGGTCCCCCTTTGCCCTCCCCCTTCTCAACTCCCCATTCCCATCTCCTCCAAGGCAAGGACTCCCCTGGGGATTCAGCTCTTCCTGGTAGATTCAGTCGAGGCAGGTCTAGTCCACTCCTCCCTTCACCTAGGCTGAGCAAAGTGTCCCAGCATAGGCCCCAGGTTAAAAAAAAACCAGCTCATGCACTAAGGACAGGTTCCAGTCCCAATGCCTGGGGGCCTCCTAATTAGTTCAAGCTAATCAACTGTCTCACTTATCCAGAGGGTCTGATCCAGTTCGGGGCTCCTCAGCAATTGGTTCATAGCTCATGTGTTTCCATTAGTTTGTCTATTTGTCCCTGTGCTTTTTCCAATCATGGTCTTAATATCTCTCACTCATACAATCTCTCTTCTCTCTCACTGATTGGACTCCTGGAGCTCCAACTGGGGCCTGGCCAAGGATCTCTGCATCTGCTTCCATCAATGATTGGAGGAGAGTTCTAGCATGACAGTTAGGGTGTTTAGCCATCTTATCACCAGAGCAAGTCAGTTTGGGCTTCTCTGGACCATTGCCAGTAGACTATTGTTGAGGTATCTTTGAGGATTTCTGGGGACCTCTCTACCACTTTGCTTCTTCCTATTCCCATGAGGTCATCACTTATTATGGTCTCTGTTTCCTTGTTCTCCCTCTCTGGTCCTGATCCAACTGGGACCTCCTGTACCCCTAAGCTCTCCCCCCCCCCCGACTCTTGCCCTTCACTACCCCTCCTCACCATCAGTTTGCTCATGTAGACCTCATCCATTTCTCTGTTGTTGGCTGATCCCTGTGTCTTTTTTAGGGTCCTGTTTTCTAGGTAGCCTTCCTGGAGTTGTTAGTAGCAGTCTAGTCATCCTTTGTTTTACATCTATTATCCTCCTATGAGTGAGTACATACCATGTTTGTCTTTCTGAGTATGGGTTACCTCACTCAGGATGATTTTTTTCTAAATCCATCCATTTGTGTGCAAACATCATGATGTCATTGTTTTTCTCTGCTGTATAGTACTCCACTGTGTATGTGTACCACATTTTATTTATTCATTCTTCAGTTGAAGGACATCTAGGTTGTTTCCAGGTTCTGGCTATTACAAACAATACTCTTATGAACATAGCTGAGCATGTGCCCTCGGGGTATGATTGAGCATTCCTTGGGTGTATGCCCAAGAGTGGTATAGCTGTGTCTTAGTGGAGGTTGATTCTCAATTTTCTAAGAAATCGTCATATTGATTTCCAAAGTGGAAAAATACAAGCTTGCATTCCCACCAACAGTGGAGGAGAGTTCCCCTTGCTCCACATCCTCTCCAGCATAAGCAGTCTTCAATGATTTTGATCTTAGCCATTCTGACAGCTGTAAGGTGGTATCTTACAGTCCTTTTGATTTGCATTTCCCTGCTGATTAGGGATGTGAGCAATTCCTTAAATGTGTTTCAGCCATTTGAGTTTTCTCTGTTGAGAATTCTCTGTTTATCTCTATAGACCATTTCTTAATTAGACTGTTGGGCATTTTGATGTCTAATTACTTGAGTTCCTTATATAATCTAGATATCAGCCCTCTGTCAGATGTGGGGTTGGTAAAGATCTTTTCCCATTCTGTAGGTTATTGCTTTGTCATGTTGACTGTGTCCTTTGCTCTACAAAAGCTTCTCTGGTATAAGAGGTCCCATTGATTGATTGTTTTTCTCAGTGACTGTGATACCGGTGTTCTATTTAGGAAGTGATCTCCTATGCCAATGTGTTAAAGACTACTTCCTACTTTCTCTTTTATCAGGTTCAGAGTAACTGGATTTATGTTCAGTTACATATATATAGAGATAGATAGATAGATAGATAGATAGATAGATAGATAGATAGATAGATAGATAGATAGATATAAAATTCATACTTTAAGGAAAGTTTAAAGAATCAAAACCGAACTAAAATATTATGAGAATTGTGGTAATAAAATCGTCCCTTAATTTTGGCTTTCTTCTGTCCCATATCAGTTGACTCTTCTGACATGATACAGAGATTTTGCATTTTCTTTTTAACAACATGCTTGGCTTTAAAGAAGGTGAGAGTCATTCTCTAACTCCAAAGCCAGCTTTACTTTTTAATTGAACTAGGCCTACATAAATAGCATTTGTGATAAGTGTCTGTAGAGAAGAGCAGATACAACATTTAGGAAGACATGATTTTCATGTGGGATGTAATACCAATAGGCCAAGTTAATTTAATTTGGATAGTCATGCTGGTTGAGGAATTATCAACTCTTCTAATTAAGAGGTCTGTCTTGCTCAAATCAAACCTTTATCAATTTTGATGGTATTTATAGCTTATCTTCTCCTGTAGAAAAAAAAAAGCAAAACTTCATCCCCAATGTAACAAATATCCTGGTTTCCATTGTGAGGTCAGCATGTCCTAAAATATATAGGCTGATTTAACTCTGTAGTTTTTTTCTATTGTCCAATATATCTCCACAGCTATTGTTCCTTTCCCATTAGCACTGAAAAAATACAAATTACAAGCATTATGTAATCTATTTCTGTGAGTTTTGTTGCTCCTTTTTGTTTATTTAGCATACCCTTTAGAGTTCAATTTGTTATTTCTATGACTGCTTCTCCTTTAGGATTGTATGGTACACCTCTAATATGTTTTATATTGTAATAAGCAAAAAACTGTTTCATTTTACCAGAGACATAGGCTAGATCATTGTCAGGTATAACTTCCAGTAATTTCTTGATTGGAGAATCAGCCTTTTTGAAACTCAGTGCAGTTGTCCATGGAAATTCTGAGTATGTATCAATGGTGTGGTCCACATGTTTTAATTTTTCAAATTCTACAAAATAAAACACATTCAGCTGCCAGATTTCATTCCTCTGAGAACCTTTTTGGTTACATCCTGCAGGTAGTAGAGTCTGATTGTAAAATGAACGAATAGGACATTTCCATATAATTTCCTTACCTTGTTTCCAGGTTATTTAAAAAATCCTTTTTTAAAGCCTTACTATTAACATTATTTTTTAATGAAACTCTGAGGCCTCCTGTACATTCCCTATCAATAGTTGATCAATCTCCATGCTTCCTTGTGTTAAAGGACCTGACAGACTCATATGGTATTAGATGTGAGTTATGAATAAGGGATACTTCCTGTTTCTGAATATTTCTTGTAAATTAATAAATAACAAAGTTAATTCTGACTCATCAGGGATAAATTCTGCAGTTTAATATGTAGGATCACTTTTTCTGCATACTGAGAGTCAGTAACTATGTTGAGAGGTTCTGAAGAGAGGAAGTGATAAGGCAGGGTGCAGAGAGGAGCTAACTCTCTCTTTTGGCAGAGGATTTCATAGGGCTAAGATGTAGTAGCTCGCTCTCTAAGTCTGAAATCTTTCAGTGTTTACCCCAATTTCTGGCTCTAGGTTTTTTATTAATAAGACCTTTAAGATCTGTGTTGTAGGGAAGTGGCTTAACTGTTCCTTGAACCCAAAGAAGCTTCAAATAAAGAAGTCTGTAACAATGCTGTATTCTTTGATGATGCTCTCTTTTCTATTGCTTGGCTGTATATAAGCAATGGGCAGAGTAAACTGGATACAACAGTATTCAGTGATAGTCCTCCCAAATCTATCCTATGTCTTTGTCTTTCTTGTATGTCTCTGTTTTTTCTATTTGTCTCTTCTTAATCCACACTCCCCTATTCAGGTATTGTTTGACAGGTTGGCTGGTTCTGACAAGGGTCTGAGAAATATAAAGGTCTGATGACATAAAGGCTTGCATTATATGGGTCTAAAAGTTCCAAATAAGGTCATAAATTTTAACTTCTGTTCCTAGTTTATATCTGTCTCCACAGGTTTGCACTTTGCTGACAGACACATCCAAGCATCAATTGTTAATGACAACCTGCTCTATATGAGTATGAGCCCTGAACTTCATGAAAGCCGATATAAACTAATCCAACTGATGCAAATGCTTTTTCTTCTGCTGGTCAATGAACCAGAGGGTTCTAAATTGCCTCCTTATCATTGACTAACATTCTTGCCTTCCAAGGCCCTGACAATAATGTGCCAATGTCAGCAGGAAGTAATTATATAAGCCAATACATCGCCCTTGTTCAACCTCTCCCCTTGGAATATTACAACTAAAGGTAATTTCTTGTCATATGGAACCTGAGATAAAGTAATTACTGATGGTCACCTTTAATCCTGGCACTCAGGAGGCAGAGCCAGGCAGATTTCTGTGAGTTCAAGGACATCCTGATCTACAGAGCAATATTCAAGACAGGCACAAAAACTAAAAAGAGAAACCCTGTCTAGAAAAACCAATAATAATAACAATAATAATAATAATTACTGATGCTCATTCTCATTTCCAAGTTCCTTCTCGATAAGGAAGTCTGTCAGCCATTAGAGGCTTTTGGCCCTTCTGCTTCTTTTAATTGCTGTTGGCTCTTGCATCACTGATGCCTTAACTCAATGATAATTCCTGTCTGGGTACCACTAAACTGATGATGCTAAAGTCCCAATATCAGCCCTTGGACCAAACCTGTGACAAGCTTGCAGATCATCACAACCAAATAAAGGGAGGCTCATTTTGCCACTGGTAATAAGAAAATGGTCTCTGTTTAGAACAATGTCTGCATGGCTATTCCCAACTCTGCAACTTCACTTAAACGCTAATGGGATCCAGCTTCCTGATCCCACTAGAAGATACCTGATGAGCTATACTTCTGGCTTAAACCACCTATGTTAATGTTAAGATTTTAAATCACAAAAAGACTCTTGCATCCTGGTCCAATGAGTCTCCATGATAATCTCCTACCCTGATTATGGAGTTTTTTTTTTTTTGTTTTTTTTTGTTTTTTGTTTTTACCAATTAGAAACATCTCCAAGATCTGAGATCATGCACTACTCAAGGGGGGAATCAGAGGATCAAGCAGATATTATAACAGGCTGACCAGTCTTCTCTCAGAGATCAGACCTCAATTTCAGTTTCCTGAGACTGGGCAGGCAGTTTCTGAGGAGAATACATGAACAAAGGACAATTAATTAGTAGTGTCTATGACCACAAAGACAAGGGAGATAGGACACCCCAGTCTTGGGTCACTGAGCTAGCCCCTATGTTCAGTGCATACTAGGCCAGCCATCTTTGACAGAAGATCATTGACAAAGCCTAGAACTTGTCCAGGCCTGTACCAAAATGGATAACTATAGCCTGATCAACAACTAATTAGCCCTGGCAAATTAAAAGTTACTATCATGATTGCCACTAGCATAAGTCAATCATATCTAAGATGAGCTGACTTCCTTGGACACTCACCTTCAGCTGTGGTTAAAAGGAGCGCATACATCTCTCTAACAGTATTTGCCATCTTGCCTTTACAAGCAATGGCAGGCCCCAGTATCCTAGAAACTTTCTTGAGATAATAAGCATTCTTGCTGATTGCATACATGGACGGTTGTGTTATATGGGACTTCTCCAAGATGCTAACAGAGCTACATCCCCAACAGATGTTTGTTTACTGTGATGGCAGGGAAGGAACTAGGGCCCTTTCCATGCCAAGTGAGGACCATACCATTGGGTGATGTCAACCTGACATTCTTGTTTGTAACCTCTGACATGTATGCATGCTGCCTGGTTTGATTAACACAGCCATGTCCTCAGAGAGACAGTGTCTTCCTGGAGTCCTCCACTGTCACACATAGTTCAAGATGACTATAAACTCAGAATGTTGGTGTCCTGACTGTTGAAAGTAGCAAGAACATTGATTATATGTTTTTGGTTACACATATTTTCTAGCCAGCATGGTGGCACATGCCTGTCATCCAAGTACTTGGGAAGCAGGAGAATCTCCTGAAATCAGGAGTATGAGGCCAGCCTGGGCAACACAGTCAGGCACTTCATCCATGTCTAGCTGCAGCCATAAATCATGCATGCAGACATCCCCAGCCATGGGAGGAAAGCCATATGGCACACCAGAAACCCAGAAAGACCCAGGCTGCTTTGATGGGTCATTTGTGCCTGAAGAGGCAGGGCAAGGAAGGCAGCAGAAGGTCCTTGTTTGAATTTAGGGGCTGGACCCTGGAGTGTTCAGATGCACTGAGGGATAGGGTTTGAAAGACCCTGCAGCAAACCAGTGTGTCTCAGCCTGGAGTGACCATTTAAGGAGGAAGTAGCTCTGAGTGCAGGGCACAAAGCTGCCAGTGGCCCCATGATCTATGCAGCTGGTGGCTGCTGGATTCAGGATCAGTGCCAAGGTGGTTTCTGCTATAATCAAAAAGTTCAACACAGTATCTGAAGCACAGCAAAGGACCATAGGAGAACAGGCAATGAGAGCAGAGATCTTACAATGCTTATATGAAGCACAGCTGGGAAGTAGTGTGCAGTTGAAAGGGGGCAGCAAGCAGTGTCTGTGGAGCTGGGGCAGCCCAAGAGTTCCAAGAGCCCAGGGGCCATACAGGGGTTAAGCATAATGGAGCTGTAGAGTCTCCCTGGGCAGGGAGTCCTTTTTTTCCAAGACAGTCTCCATTCTGATGAAGACTGAAGGGCTGAGTCTAGGAGATGAGGGAAAATAGGAATGAGGAATGGACTGCAGAGTTGGGGGAAGAATGCAACCATGGGTGAAGCAGGGCCATTGAAGGGCCATGGGTGAGGCTGTGCTATAGTTGGGTCTTGCTGGCCTCATGTTGGGCCAGACCAGATGGTGACAGGAAGGGATGGTTTTTTCTCTGCTGATTTAAAGAATAAGAAGTCAGGAAAATCAAGATCTCATCAGTCAGCCATGTTTTTCTAGGGATACACTAGCTGGTTTTATGTCAAGTTGACAAAAGCTAGAGTCACCACAGAAGAAGCAAGCCAGTATGCAGCACCCCTCTATAGACTCTGGATCAGCTCCTGCTTCCTTGCCTGTTTGAGTTCCTCTTCTGACTTCCTTCAGTGATAAACAGTGATATAGATGTATAGGCCAAAAACCTTTTTCTCTCAAACTTGCTTTTTTTCCGCACATTGTGTTTCATCAATGTGATGTGATGGGGAGATACCATGGAATCATACATGAAAGTCAGAGTATAGCTCTTGGGAGTTGTTTCTCTCCTTCCACTTGCATCCTAGGGGTTGAATTGAAGATGTTAGGTTTGATGGCAAGTCCTCTACCCAAGAAGCCATACCAATCAAGCCCTCTACCCACTGAGCCATCCCAATCAAGCCCTCTACCCACTGAGCCATCTCAGTGGCCCTAGCTTTCACTTTCCAGGATGTTTCTATCTTTTTCTTGATGTTTGCTCCCTTTCCAAGCACCTGCGTACAAGAGGCATTCTATCAATGTCTTGTAAACACTAAGTATCCTTTAAAGGTTACTACATGCAGTAGGTGCCCTGTGCATACCTGGGGAGATTGAAGGAGCCAGTCTGCAGGTAACAGAAGGGTTGATGCTTTTCCTGTCATTGAGCATGAAGAGCCAGTGGCCCTAGCTCTCCATTGTGTGGTCCTGGTCATGTTCTATGTCTTCATGGTGCAGTATTCATGTTCTAGGACAAACACTGTGTTGAGTCCAGATTCCTGCCACACAAGAGGAAAACAAAGAACGTAATGGAGTCCTTTACTCCTGAAGCCACTGTGAGTGAGTGATGGTGGAGGGTACGTGGACAGCCACAGCTACATCCAGAAGGACACCGTTTGAACCTCTACCAAGTAATTGTGGCCTCTCAGTTTGGGCATAGTCATGAGTCTCAGCATTAGGCAGTCTCCATGATGTGTGCTGGCATCTCATTTGTGGGCCCTGTGGTTTTTGGGCCTCTATTCTGTTAAGTCTGTCCTCCAGCACCATCCCTTCTGTAACTCAAGAAACTCCTTAGTGATGGACACTGTCAGTGGGCATTTGGTGAAGGTCACAAGCACATCTGGCATGGGAGATTTTGCTATCCCAACCCAAATGGTTTAAAATGTACAACTTTGGTGATGTTCATTTTTGGAATTTCCTGTATAATATTTTCAGCTCCAATGCTTAGCGAGAATAGGGAACACATATTCAGTTAGGGAGTGTCCTGGAGAGATCAGTCAGCAGCAAGTGTATTCCTGTGGTGACACCTAACCCCTGAGGCATAGGCTTTCTTGTTGTCTGGCAAAGTTAGGGCTCACTGCCGAGCACAGGCAAGATCATCCCCTGTTCAAATCTTGGTTTATGATAATCCAAATGTTATGTTTGCCTCTGCCTGGACTGTGCCTTGGGGAGGGTAGTGTTGTGACTGTATGTTCACCTTGAGGAAAAACATTTTCACATCACTCAGCAGACAGCTTCCCCAAGGTAATTATCTTTGCTTCTATTCATGTTGCTGATGCTGCCTTGGAGGCTTGGCTGGCAGGAGTTTTGGGTCTGGTGCATCAACAAAACCCTGCAGCTGAGTTTCATCCATGCCCCAGCTGGTGGACCCTAGATCTGACTGGATTCTTGAGTGTCTATGTTGTCATGATAACGCCTGCAGCTTTCTCCTGAGGCTGAATGGATTTCAGATGGTGTGGCCCAGGAAGGTGCCCTCTGACTGGTTGAGGATTCTTGGAGGATCTGATCTATCTCCATATCCTGAGTAAAGTCACTTCCAGTTGAGCAGCATTTCCGATAATGAGGCACTGAGCACCTGGATCTGAAATTCAGTGTTCTCAAACTCCAGATTTCAGGTTTTGGATTAAAAGTGCTCGGCCTGTAATGTGTTTCCATTTCTCCCAGAAGCTGCCTCATAGGGACCCATGTTTTGCTGCAACCAAACCTACCCAGTGGTTATTCAAACTGTCACACCATTTCCCATTTCCCTCAGGCACACTGGGGCAGTCCTCTTGGTCAGGTGCTCCAGGTTCTCCTCTAATTTCAATCTCCACATCAGTTGACTGTGGGCATTGCCCTCTACTCATTGCTTGTCTTGTGTGTGTGTGTGTGTGTGTATGTGTGTGTGTGTGTGTGTGTGTGTTTGTGTGTGTGTGTGTGTGTGTGTGTGTGACACAGGAGTGACCATGCCAGATTGTATAACCCTATGTGCAAACGTGGATACCAGAGAGAAATAACATGTATCTTCATTTTGTGACAGGGTTTCACTGAACTACATGCTCTCAGGATACTTTTATGTCCTTCATCTCTTCCTGGGGTTAGAGGCTTCCATGACATTCTGCCCCGCCTGCAGGGCTTCACCGGGTTCTTGTCCACCCTAAGGATGAAATGTAGAGACAGGAGATACAAGGAAATACACCAAGTATAGATTCTGATCAAGGTGCAACTTTATTTTTCTCCAAGAGGGTTTATATAGTTTCTGCAGGGTGGGGGGAGCAAAAAGCTGTCATCTGCATAAGGTGGGGCAAGCTAAGGATGTTTGTATAGGATGTTTACAGGGTGAAAGGGTCAAGGGCTCTGCCTCAATGTCCTGTTGCTAGGCAACCTGACTGTAAGATGATCTAGTTCCCTGTCTTATCTGGGGTCTGTATTTTTCTACTAACTAGAGATTCTGTCCTTGTCCCTGACATCTCCCCTTTCTTAGTAATAAATCTAAGGGCCAACATAAACCAGGTTCGAATGGTCTAAAAGGAGGGCTCTGAAAGAGGCTTTGCATGGAGGATTACAGAGGCCCTATGCCTCTAAAGGTTGAGAAAAAAGGTCCGAGAGGGAATGTCTCTCCAGACTCAAGCACCACAGGCATCCCCATAGTGCAGGAATCAATGGACCGTGCAGTTTTTTGAGGGAGCGGAAATGGGTAAGTGCAAGGCTGTTACTGCACAACCGCTATGCAACAGGGCATATAATCCAGGCTCTCGGGATTTTGGGGTACCATGGTCCCCAGCCTGTGCAGTCCCAGCTGCACTCCAATCATGCCTTGAGCGAGCCTTTTTCCCACACACAGGTGCAGCCTCCCCGAGTGAAGGGGTCTCTGTGGGGCATCTCTGTCAGGGGAAATTTCAACCCTGGAGTCCTGCATATCAAATCAGTGGTAATGAACCTGGATCTGCCTGGCCAGCAGGTCTGTTATTTGGCTTCGGATGAACCGAGTGAGCCAGGAAAGTGCCCATGGCCCAAAGGCAAGGACCAGGAGCAGGCCTACAACAGGTCCTAGGAGGGAGGAAAGAAGGGTTGTTAGCTAAGGGAAGTTGGAAAAACAATTCTGAAACCATCCAAGCTCTTATTCTCCTTTTCTTTTTCTCTTTTTCTAGTCCTTTTCTAACCTACCATACTGACTACCCCAATGTGGTCTGTAAAGAAGCAACATTCCTCTCTGAGCCCAGTACAAAGGGAACCCTGTTGTAGAAAGAGGAGATCCAGGCCTCTCCTGTTCTGTAAAACTACCTCAGCTAGGGAAGAAAGGGATGACTCGAGGGCAGAAATTCCCTCTTCAAATTTGGGCAATATCCTCTTCTATGGACAGTCAAAGCTCAGATTAATGTTGGTTGGACAGGAGCAGAGAGGCAATTCTTGTGCCTTTTCCCGTCAAGGCAGTCGTCTCAGCGTGGCTTCTCTTCCTAGAGATCTAGGAATTGATCTGAGGAATAAAAGGTTAGTCTAGGTGGAAGGGACCTAAGTGCCCTGAGTGGCATCTCTGGTGCTACCCTGTTTGCTGTGCTACCTACCAGCCACAGGCTGTGTCAAGCTGGCCCAAGATGGCTATGACCTCCTATGACACCAAGGCCAGCAAGTCCGACAAGCCTTTCTGACACCTTGGATGAAAATTCAGCACTGCCCTTGGAAACATGACCCCTGCTGTCAGGCTGGATTTGTGACAAGCAGTGTCCCTGCTCAGCCCAGAACATGATTGACTATGGGACTTGTATACTGTGTGAAAGGTCTCAAACACAGTTTGCTGTATAGTTCTCACTGTCTCCCCACAGGAACTCTGAGAAGAGTGATAACAGAGCTAAAGGGCTGGTGGGGGTTGCTGTGGGTGAGGACAACAGCCTGGAGGGCTTGCCAGAGGGACAGCATTTGAAACAGAAGAAGTTTCCTCAGGAGTGGGGCTATCTCTCCTGGGCAGATCAGGTATATTTACAGCTCTAACCAGGCGTTCTGATAACCATCTGGGAGCAGAGTGTATCTGGTCAAGAATGCAGGCCAAACCTCATCCCCAAATAAGGACCAGGTCGGGGCCCTTCCAACGCCCCATGAGGAGATCTCGACACATGGCTAGTGGCCAGGTGGCATCTGGAGAAGGGTGTCAGTGCCTGTCAGCGGCAGAGTGCCCTGCAGCATCTAAGGTGAGGAAGTTGAGAACAAACAGAGCATGGCTCAATTGATCTCTGGGGGAGGTAAAATGAAGGTTAGAAGACTTGAGGTGAGCCAACCACGTCTTTAGGGTCTGGTGGGCTCGTTCTATTATGCCCTGTCCCTGGGGATTGTAAGGTATCACTGTGGTATGAATAATTTGTAGACTATCACAAAATTTTTTGAAGCCTGTGCTGGTATAAGCAGGGCCATTGTCTGTCTTTATCTTAGCTGGTTTTCCCAAGACAGAAAAGGCAAGAATCAGGTGAGAAAGAACATCCTTTGTGGCTTCCCCAGCATGAGGAGAGGCAAAGATAAAGCCACTAAAGGTATCTACAGAGACATGAATAAATTTTTGTCTGCCGAATTCGGGGCAATGAGTAACATCTGTCTGCCAGATTTGGTTGGGAAGGAGGCCTCGAGGGTTGACTCCCAAGTGTGGGGCAGGGTGAGAAACAACACAAGAGGGACATTGTTTGACAAGTTCTCCAGCCTGTTGTTTAGAGATCTTAAAAAGAAGACGGAGGGTCTGAGAATTTAAATGGTGGATCTTATGGGCAGTTTGGTCCTGTAGGACTGAGCCAACCATGACAGGGAAAGTCAGCCTGGTGGCAGCATCTGCCTGTGCATTGCCATCAGTTAATGGTCCAGGAAGATCACTATGGGCTCTAATATGGCCTATAAAAAATGGGTGTTGGCGAGTCAGGACAAGCTGTTGAATCTGGGAGAAAAGTGGGGTGGCGTTGGAGGTAGGCCTTATGGCTGGAGAGGTTTCTAACAAGGGGATGGAAAAGGCAATATAGGCACTATCTGTATAGATATTAATAGGTTGATCAGAATAGGTCTGAAAAACCTTTAAAATTGCTGAAAGTTCAACCAACTGTGAGGACCAGAAAGGCGTTAGGAAGGAGGTAGGGTGGCCTTGGGCCACAAAGGCTGCAACACCATTAGCGGAACCATAAAAGGAGTGACAGTCCCTTGGTTTCCTTCCTTGTCCTTCCAGGAAAGTGTCCTCGAACTAATTAAAGGATTATTAGACTGACCGATTCCTTTTAAATCGGTGAGGGATGGAACCAGTGGCCAAGCAGACGGCCAGTGAGACTGTGAAATGACTGTGGTGTCTGCCTCTGTATCCAAGATACCCTGAAACTTCTTTCCCTCTATAGTAAGGGTGAGAGTAGGGCGATCCTGAGTAACAGGCTGGACCCAGTAGGCGTCCGAGGAGCCCAATCCAGCTGACCCCCGAGGGGTGTTTGTAATTGAGGAATTATCACAGACAGAGGAGGGTAGAGGAACTAGCTGTGCCAGGCGTGTACCTTGAGGAATCGTGACCATGCCATTTACAGCAGTGGCCAGAATCTTAATTTCACCTGAGAAATCACTATCTATTATGCCAGGGTAGACCTGGACCCCACGGATGGCCGCAGAAGCACGGCCAAGGACAAGCGCACAAACATTAGGTAAGGGCCCTATGACCCCTGTAGGGATGACCTGAGCCCCTTCAAGGGACTTTAATACTGTTTCGGCGGCGGCGGCACACAAGTCCAATCCGGCACTGCCTGGAGTTGCTCTCCGGAGGGAGGAGAATGGAACTGGGGCAGGAGAATTTGTTGAGGCTGGGGAGGCAGGAGGTGAGCGGACCTCAAGGCCCCAGGGTGTGCTCTTGGAGGCATTGGGGCCAGGGGCTGGCCCATTTGGAAATTTCCTGGCACCCGGGGAGGAAGGGGCTGACCGAGATAATTGACTTTTGACCTGCATTCTGTAACCCAATGATGGCCCTTGTTGCAGCAGGGCAGAGAGTGGAAGGCAGGGGCCTCATAGAGGCGGCCTCCTGAGCCGGCTGGGCTAAGGGCGTGAGGCTGTGACCTTTCTGGGGACATTCCCTAGGAAATGTCCTGGTTGTTTACAGAAGTAACAGGTGCGGGCTCCAGGCTGTTGTGAAGCCCTGAGGGCAGCACCTATAGCTGATTCCATGGCATGGGCGGTGCCAACACCTGAACAGAGTCTCACATATTCAGACAGGTCCGCTCTGTTTTTATGAGGGCGGAGGACTTCCTGGCAGGCAGGGTTTGCATTTTCAAAGGCCAAGTGTTTAACAAAGGTGCTTTCGTGTTTCTTCCACCCAAAAAGTCTCTCAGCTGCATCATTTAAGCGAGAGACAAATTCACTAAAAGGTTCATCAGGGCCCTGACGAATCTTTGCTAATGAGGTGGTAGCCCAGCCCTTTTGGGGCAGGTGTTTCCAGGCCTGGACACCCCCCCCCCCCCCCCCCCCCGTGTTTTGAATCTGGGCCAGGAGGCCAGGAGGGAATTTTGCCTGTGCTGTGTTTGTATCTTGTATCGTAAGGGGGGTTGCCAAGAAGTTTCTTTAATGTCCAAGTTTTTGAGGATGGCTGTTCAATATTTTTTTGAGCAACTACTCGACAATTTTCTGTGAATTCTATTTTCCAGAGGACAAAGTCACCCCCAGAAAGAGCCGCATCGGTAAGAAAATACCAGTCATCAGTGGTCAACCAATGTTCACTCTGGTTTTCCACTAAGGCTAATGTAAAAGGAGCTGTAGGACCATACTGAGCACAGGCGGATATCAGCTTTTCAAAAGGCAGAAATTTAATTTGTGATAAATCTGTCCTGGCGGGGAGTCCTCTGGTGATGGCTCCTCCTCCTCCAGCACCACCGCCGCCGCCGCCGCCGCCGCCGCCGCCGCCGCCTCCACCCCTCCCCCTCCTCATTTTGATCTTCCAAACCCCCTGAGGGGCCGCTCTGGGTTGCCACCTTGGATGAGTCCCCAGAGGTCTGGCTTCTGCTAACAGGAAATGCCAGGACAGGCTGAGGCTTACTCTTCGATTTACTAGATTTTTGAGATGGTTTTAGCAGATACAAGGAACTAGGGTAAAGAAAAAAGATCTTAAAGCCTTTGTTGATTATTAATAACATTCTCAGGGTCTATAAATATTCCCCTGACATACAAAAGCTTATTAATATAGGAGAAAAAATCTCCAAAGAAGCCTTTCGCTCCCCCTCTACCTGCCCTAAGACCCCCGAGTGCTTTCTGGTCCGCCTTCAGTCTGTTCCTCGGTTCATGACCTGAGCTCTATGGAAGAGGGGATGCTCACGACTTTTAAACCTAACAATCCCCAGGAGTCAGCTCCTGCCCATCCTCATCCCTCTGTTAATTTGACCTCTATCTCCCCTCTAGACCCCACCAAGGAGGCTTCCCTAGAGAAAGGGGTGGCCCGTTACCGTAATTCAGACTGACCCCCCTGCAAATCTCCCCTTAACACAGGAGTCCTTGGGCCTTTTATACCACCTCAAAAATCTCCGGCAGTTCCCCCTTCTGCAATGGCCCCTCCCTATGTTTCTGTGTCTTCCCATTTTTGCGGGCCTATTCTTGATGAGTTGGCTCCCCCTGTCCCAGATCTTGGCTCACTGGGACGGGCCCTCCAGGCTCATAGGGAACATGTTGAGCTTTTAAGGGAATTGAAAACTCTTGACAAAGAATTTAAAGATCTTGCCCAAGAAAATGAGGAGATTGATCAACTATTGATAAGAAATGTACAGGAGGCCTCAGAGTTTCATAGAAAAATCATGTCAATAGTGAGGTTTTAAAAAAGGATTTTTCCTTAACCTGGAAACAAGCTAAGGAAATTATATGGAAATATCCTACTTGTTCATTTTACAATCAGACTCCACTACCCAAAGGATGTAACCCAAAGGGCACTAAGAGGAATTAAATCTGGCAGATGGATGCATTTCATTCTGTAGAATTTGGAAAATTGAAACATGTACATCACTCCATTGATACCTACTCAAGATTTCCATGAGCAACTGCTCTGAGTTTCAAAAAGGTTGATTCTGTAATCCAGAAATTGCTAGAAGTTATGGCCATCATGGGTATACCTATATATGTTAAACCTAACAATATCTAGCCTATGTCTCTGGTAAAATGAAACAGTTTTTTGCTTATTACAATATAAAACATATTACAGGAATACCACACAATGCTACAGGAGAAACAGTCATAGAAACATCAAATTGAACTCTAAAGGGTATGCTAAATAAACAAAAAGGAGAAACAAAATCCCCTAGAAATAGATTACATAATGCTTTATTTATTTATTTATTTATTTATTTATTTATTTATTTTGATTTTTTGAGACAGGGTTTATCTGTGTAGCTTTGTGCCTTTTCCTGGATCTCTCTGTAGACCAGGCTGTCCTTGAACTCACAAATATCCACCTGCCTCGGCCTCCCCAGTGCTGGGATTAAAGGTGTGCACCACCACCGCCCAGCCACATAATGCTTTATTAACTTTGTATTTTCTCAATGCTAATGAGAAAGGAACAATAGCTGTGGAGAGACTTTGGATAATAGAAATAAAACTACAGAGTTAAATCAGCCTGTATATTTTAAGGATGTGCTGACCTCAGAATGGAAACCAGGATATGTGTTACATTGGGGATGAGGTTTTGCTTTTGTTTCTATCAGAGAAGGTAAGCTATAAATACATTCAAAATTGATAAAGGGCCAGGCGGTGGTGGTGGTGGTGGCGGCGCATGCCTTTAATCCCTGCACTTGGGAGGCAGAGCCAGGCAGATCTTTGTGAGTTCAAGGCCAGCCAGGTCTACAGAGCAAGATCCAGGAAAGGCACAAAGCTACACAGAGAAACCCTGTCTTGAAAAAAAACAAAACAAAAAATTATGGGCTTGGGGATTTAACCCAGTGGTAGAGTGCTTGCCTAGCATGCGCAAGGCCCTGGGTTTGATCCTCAGCTCCAGAAAAAAAAAATTGATAAAAGTTCGATTTGGCCGGGCGGTGGTGGCGCACGCCTTTAATCCCAGCACTCGGGAGGCAGAGCCAGGCGGATCTCTGTGAGTTCGAGGCCAGGCTGGACTACCAAGTGAGTCCCAGGAAAGGCACAAAGCTACACAGAGAAACCCTGTCTCGAAAAACCAAAAAAAAAAAAAAAAAAAAAAAAGTTCGATTTGAACAAGACAGACCTCTTAATTAGAAGAGGTGATAGTTCCTCAACCAGAATGACCATCCAATTTAAAGTAACTTGGCTGATTGGTATTACATCACACATAAAATTCATAAGTCTTCCTAAATGTTTGTTTTTGCTCTTCTCTACAAACACTTATCACAAATGGTGTTTATGTAGTCCCAGATCAATTAAAAATTAAAGCTGGCTTTGGAGTTGGATAATGACTCTCTCCTCCTTTAAAGCCAAGCATGTTGTTAAAAAGAAAATGCATAATCTCTGTATCATGTCAGAAGAATCAACTGATATGGGGCAGAAGAAAGCCAAATTTAAGGGATGATTCTATTGCCACTGTTCTCATAATACTTTGATGCTATTTTGATTCTTTAAACTTTCCTTAAAATATGATTTTTATATCAAAATTTATATATATATATATATATATATATATATATATATATATATATATTTGTAACTCAACACAAATCCAGTTTCTCTGATCCTGATAGAAGAGAAAGTAGGAAATAGTCTTGAGCGAATTGGCATAGGAGATCACTTCCTAAATATAACACTAGTATCATAGTCACTGAGAGAAACAATCAATCAATGGGACCTCTTATACCAGAGAAGCTTTTGTAGAGAAAAGGACACGGTCAACAAGACAAAGTGACAGCCTACAGAATGGGAAAAGATCTTCACCAACACCAAATCTGACAGAGGGCTGATATCCAGAATATATAAAGAACTCAAGAAATTAAACATCAAAATATCCAACAGTCCAATTAAGAAATGGGCTATAGAGCTAAACAGAGAATTCTCAACAGAGGAAGCTCAAATGGCTGAAAGACATTTAAGGAATTGCTCAACCTCCCTAATCAGCAGGGAAATGCAAAACAAAAGGACTGTGAGATACCACCTTACACCCATTTGAATGGCTAAGATCAAAAACACTGGAGAGGATGTGGAGCAAGGGAAACACTCCTACATTGTTGGTGGAAATGTAAGCTTGTACTTTTCCACTTTGGAAATGAATATGGCAATTTCTTAGAAAATTGGGAATCAATCTCCCCCTAACACAGCTATACCACTCTTGGGTATATACCCAAGGAATGCTCAATCATACCACAAGGGCACATGCTCAGCTATGTTCATAGCAGTATTATTTGTAATAGCCAGAACCTAGAAACAACCTAGATGCCCTTCAACTGAAGAATGGATTAAAAAAATGTGGTACATATACACAATGGAGTACTACTCAACAGAGAAAAACAATGACATCATGAGGTTTGCAGGCAAATGGATGGATTTAGAAAAAAAAATCATCCTGAGTGAGGTAACCCATACTCAGAAAGACAAACATGGTATGTACTCACTCATAGAAGGATAGTAGATGTAAAATGAAGGATGACTAGAGTGCTACTCACAACTCCAGGGAGGCTACCTAGAAAACAGGACCCTAAGAAAGACACAGGGATCACCCAACAACAGAGAAATGAATGAGGTCTACATGTGCAAACTGGACGTGAGGGGAGTTAATGAAAGACAAGTTTTGGGAGAAAGAAAGCTTAGGGGAGCAAGAGGTCCCAGCAGGATCAGGAACAGAGAGGGAGAACAAGGAAAAAGAGACCAAGATAAATGAAGACCCCATGGGAATAGGAAGAAGAAAAGTGCTAGAGAAGTCCCCAGAAATCAACAAAGATACCTCCACAATAGACTGCTGGCAAAGGTCAAGAGAAAGCCCTAACTGACCTTCTCTGGTGATCAGATGGCTAAACACCCTAACTGTCGTGCTAGAACTCTCCTCCAATGACTGATGGAAGTCGATGCAGAGATCCATGGCCAGGCCCCAGGTGGAGCTCCAGGATTCCAATCAGCGAGAGAGAAGAGGGATTGTATGAGCAAGAGATATTGAGACCATCATTGGAAAAAGCACAGGGACAAATAGCCAAACTAGGAGAAACACATGAACTATGAACCAATAGCTGAGGAGCCCCCAACTGGATGAGGCCCTCTGGATAAGTGAGAGTCCTTGCACTGGAGCAGATAGGAATGGGGGGTGGATTGGGGGGAGAGCAAGGGGGGGGAACCGTAGAAGGGAGGACAGGGGAATACATGGCTGATACGTAAAATTAAATTAATTATAAAATTAAAGAAAATGAAGTGCTTCGTCCATCAAAGTGCTAAAAGAAAAAAAAATCTGTTTTTACAAGCTTTGCTGACTCTGATGTCTGCCCCCAGCATGTAACAGGATCCTCTTAAATTCTGATTTTTTTCAGTGGAAAACTTTTACAACTCCCAAACATATTCTGTTACAGTAGTTTATTTAAAATTTTTTCTTCCATTTAAATTGGGGCGGTTCAGTTCCACTCAAACAAACAAATGTTCCAAATAAGAATAGCAAGACAGAGAAGAAAATTTTAATAGCTGGACTCAATACATACTACATGAGTTATAGTAAGTCACCAAAATCGTTTATATGCTTTTATTTAAATACATCAATGGGCACAGGTGGTATTTATTTGTTATTAGATTAGCCAGATAAGGATTAGAATCTGAGATTGGAACAGACAAACACAACTCTATATTTAGGATCAAACATGTTGATTTCTACCTTCCCTCTCCATCTTCTTTACTTTTAGCATCTGAAAGTGGCTAATTAATAAAGAATAGCTAGCTGGTGAGTCTTTCCAAATGGCAAAGGACAGGAGCCACACACAATATTTGATAATGGTCATGAAGAGAAGTGTTAATTTTTTTCAACCAAGTGAAGTGATTCTCTGCTCTAAAGCATAATTTTCAGCATTTTTGTAAGTTTAATATCTGATTCCTTTGTTCCCAGAAAGAGATGTTCTCCAGAAATAGATGTGCAGCTTAGCTCATATAAATGCTAGCTTGTAACCCCACACACAAAAACAAACATGAAAAAAAAAAAACAAAGTCCCACTTATGAATGAAATGATTTTATAAGTCATGCCTTCAGACATCAATCATCTCCATGGTGTATCCCAACCCATCTTTCTCTAGGTAGAAGAAACTGGCATGCAGAGAGGCTAAACTGCCAAAGACATTACCAAGAATTTCCTGGGTGTGCCTGCTGTCCTGCCCTTGTTTTGCACTCTGTTCCACAGACCTGCATTCTAAAGCTTTACCTGTGGCTATTTCAGACCTTATTCTCCTTGGATAACCTTTCATGTAGCTCAAAAGGGCCTGTTTCATGTCCTAGGAGGAGAAGGACAAAATTCAAAGTGACTTTCCACATCTGATAATGTCTATTTACTTTCAATGGAGGAAATTTGTCAAAGATCCGTTTACAGAAACCTTGTTGAAGAGGCACAGAAGTTAGAGAGATACCAACAAGTTTTCACAGGGATCTACATACATCAGCCCTGGAGTTAATCTCCAATATAAAGTAACTAGTGGACACATTGCCAATCATTACTTATACCCTCACATACCTGGAATTTATGGTGGTACATTGCTCTCAGCTTTAAGGAGCCTCTTCTGACCTTCAAGGAAGGACATAGCAAAGATTGAAATTCATTGTCAAGGCAGTGAATTCAGACCAAGTTCCCCATATCTGAAAATTCCAATGGTCAGGAAATTCAAGGAAAAATACATTCATTGAAGTGAAGCTTGTATATAACACATTAGAAGAATTTAGCATGGTACTTGTTATGGCAAGACAATATCAGGGGACACTTACTGACAGGGTGAAGTGGTTTGTGAGTCTTTGGGTGTGTCTGGGTCTTTGTAAAACTGTGACAGGGAAACACAAGTTGGGTTCAGGAGGAAGTAGGATTTCTTCTTCTGAGACAGATAAGGTGTTGTTGAGCATTTCATGAAACACACATCTCACTTCACTGACTTGTGAAAACCTCTCTGTCATATAGTGCTTTCTTAATATCTTTATTGCACTGAATTATCAGGCACAGCAACTTAGAATGGGAAAAATTGATCATAGCCCACAATTCCAGGTAATAGTTCCATTTTTGGAAAATCAAGATAGGAACTCAGCTAATCATATCACATCCACAGCCAAGAGCAGAAATAAACAAATATACCCATGCTGCCTTTTTGCTTATGCTTATGCTCTAGCTTTTTCATATGTTGCAGACAATGAAATGATTCTGCCCATTTTAGGGAGTCTTATCTCAATTAACAATTAATAAAATCCCACAGAGACAAGTTCAAAGAAAAATCTGATCTATATAATTCCTCATTGAGGGTCCCTCTTCCCAGGTGACTAGTTTGATTCAGCCTGATAATAAAAACTAAGAATCACACTGCCCCACCATCACTGCCAGGATTTGAGGAGATTTCTGCCTGCATTCAGAGCCGTGGTCCTCAACCTGTGTGGGTCACCACCCCATTGGGGGTCACATATCAGATATACTGCACATCAAATATTTGAATTACAATTCATAACAGTAGAAAATTAGGGCTGGAGAGATGGCTCAGAGGTTAAAAGCACTGCTTGCTTTTCCAAAGATCCTGAGTTCAATTCCCAGCAATCACATGGTGGCTCACTACCATCTGTAATGAGATCTGGTGCCCTCTTCTGGCCTCAGGAATATGTGCATACATAATACTGTATACATAATAAATAAATAAAACTTTAAAAGAAAACAGTAGCAAAATTAAAGGAACAACGAAACAGTTATGTTTAGGGCTCACCACAATGCGAGGAACTACTGTTCATGCTATTTAAAGATTTAAAGGGTCAGAGAATTGGGGAAAAACAACCATTGATCTAGAGTGTCCAGTGGAAGCCGAGTGTCTATGTTGCTTACTATGAGAGGGCTTGCAAAGGATTTTCCTGAATATCCTTTGCTCTAAGGGAAACTCAAGTTCTGTGTGGAAGACTCCAGCTATCTGCCCATCTTTACTACCCAGTAATAGCAGACCACTTTGAGCTACTGAACAGAGAGTACAACACCCACTACACACATGCTGGTGACACAGATTTTAGTTACACTGGGTTCCATGACCATATCACGCTCCTATGAGTGCTTGTTCCTAGACTGTATCAGCCTCTTCCTCTAGCATAACTCTGCCTAGCTGTTTCCTGTAGACTCTTTACCAGGAACTTGTTCAACAAGTGTCCTTCTCAGTCATCATAAAGTCTATAATGTCTTGTGGCTAAGGAGATAAGGAGATGTAGGTACTTTTTTTTGATTTTACATCTTTTTTGAATTGTTTTGTTTTTTTCCATTTTTCATTATTAAGAAATTTTCTCCTCACCACACATACTGTCCACAGAGCCCCCTTCTTCCCTCTAACCACCCCCATCCCTCTCTCCCAAGCCACTGCACATCCCCACATCCCCAAATGGAGGTCTCCAT
Organism: Peromyscus eremicus; assembly: GCF_949786415.1. NCBI lineage: Eukaryota > Metazoa > Chordata > Mammalia > Rodentia > Cricetidae > Peromyscus > Peromyscus eremicus. The sequence continues at coordinate 2,091,814 of NW_026734290.1, forward strand.
TGGGAAGTCAGCAGAGTCCAGAACACTTAGCCTAGGCAGGTCCAACCCCCTCCACACTAAACCAAGGCTGTTCAAGGTGTCACACCACAGGCACTGGGTTCCAGAAGCCTGCCCATTGACCAGGGATAGATCCCTATCCCCTGTCTGGGTGCCTCCCAAACAGTTCGAGCAAAACAATCATGTTCTGTATCCAGAGGACCTAGTCCAGTCTCATGGGGGCTCCACAGCCACCAGTCCACAGTTCATGGGTTTCCACTAGTGTGGCCAGTCACCTCAGTTGCAGGTACTTATGATGAACTTTAGCATATATAAATTTCTATGATATTATTATCTCGTGCACATAAAATTTTAGTAGGAGATGAAGATTCATTTCTACACAGGGAAAGAACTGAAGGATGTTCAATCAATCAGGGAGAGATCTCTGGCTTTGGATGAAGGGGATGCTGAAGGGCTTCCCTTGTATCCCAGCAGAGACTCCTGCAAAGGACAACTTGACATCTAGTGTAAGGAAAGCTATTAGCAATATCAGTTCCCATGACATCTGCAGCTCTTCCCTAGACATTCTAATGTATCCTGGAGAGCCCTGGCATCCTCTGTGATGTCACAATGTTGTGGCAACACCCACTGTCCTTGGGAAGTTTATTCAGTGCCTTCACCGTTTACTGATGAACATGATGGCATACTGAAGAGTCTAATTCAGAAAGAGAATGGAGAGGTTAGAGACACCAGAGAGTGCCTGAAGAAAGCTGACCTTTAGCCTCAATGTAAAACGTCAAGAAAGAAATGGTCAAGAGAATCATGTAATGAGTTCTGTGCAAGAAAAGGGAATCTTCCTGGAGGAAGTGGGCTTGTGCTGATTCTTCCAGTAATGGGGAACAGAAAGCTGGAATCTCTGGGAACCAACAGAACTTCCCTGCTTGTCATGCCTCTTGAAATGCAAGCATTCCAGGATATTAATTGTTCTGGCTCAGAAGTCAGGAACTGGTAAGGCCAATGCTTTATGCTGGGAACTCTTGGCTTTCATTCCTTTTGGTAGATAGGCATTGATGTGTGAACATGAGACCGACATTAAAGGGGGAGGGATTAATGAGATGTGCCCATTTCAAGGCAGGACATCACTCTACTTCAACCACAGTGGCTAACTTTAGCTACTTCCCAGCTGCTCTGTGTTCCTCAGTTGTCAGTGAGGAGACTTGTTGAGTCTGGTGACCATGTTCTGTCCTTATATGTCTTCTCCATCAATAGTTATATGGTTAGAGTGACCTGTCAAGATATTTGGGGGACCTCTAAATGCCTGGGGTGATTTTGAACTATGGCAATTTTTTCCTGACTTGTAAACCCACAGATTTGTGGACTCTGCAGCCAAGTTGAATTCTGAGTCTGCAGCTGTGAATGAGCCTGAACAGGCAATCTCCTTGGTTACTTGGAGCATGTGCTATGAGGGCAGAGAAAACCAGATAGCTGGGATAACCACTTTCCTTCAAATAGAGTAGACAACTGAGTTCCCCAGAGGGAGCATCTGAAGCACAGGACAAAATAATTTGCGGTGTCACCGAGTCATTGTTAAACAAGCTTTCTCAAACATTTGATTAGGACTCAGGGTGGTCTGTCCATTATCTTTGCTTTGTGATACTGCAAGTTAATTTGTGTTCATCTACCCACAAGGAGCACCAGAGAGCCACCATCCCACCAAACATTCCTCTCCAAGATGCAGGTGAAGCAGAAGGTGCAGACTCACCACTCAGCTACAGGAAATGACCATTGAAAGAAAGTAACAGTGAGATCGCCTGATCTTTATCACAGAAGAGAGCATGAAGAATAGGTATTCATTCTTTCAAACCCTTTTGTTTCAATCTCAGGTCCACTCTGTCAACATTTCTTTATTTTATATAAGGTCTGTGTTTCTGGTAGGCTTCATCTTTAGGGTATGCCTTCAGGGTATGCCAAAATCATGAGTCTGAACTCCTCCCAAAGGCAGAACCTCAAATGTGGACAGGAATGGTATGAGGACAAAGACTATTCTGCTTCCTCTAAAAAGAAATAAAAACAGAGCCTGTGGCATGAGTCATAGTACTCATGGACTGAGGCAGTAGTATGAATTCCCAGCATGACTTTGACAAGATTCTATCAAGTGCTGTCTAGTGTGAGATGTTAGTTGCTGTGAGTTTGAGTTAATTTTTTTGTTACTTACTTTAAAAGGCCTTGTACGTTTGATTTTCCAAGCAGCAGTTGGAGAGGCCTGTCACACATCTAAATGTGTCCATATAGGCACTCAGACTGATCCCTGCTCCTTTTGTTCCCCTCTGAGAAGACACACCTGCATGCATTTGTTCAGCATCCAATTGATGGAGTTCTCCCACTCTCACTCTGTCTCTCTTTCTTTGTGATACCTGGGTGAAAATTGGGAGTACCAATTTGAGTATTATAGTTCCACCAGTATACTTTCTTTAGTGACACATAGATATTTCCATGCAGGTGTTTATAAATCTGTCATGATGTTGAGTCCCATCCTCAAAACTGTTCATGATGTTATTTGGTCTCCATTGTGACAGGTCCCATCATAGACAATTTGTTTTTTAAGACAGAAGATACATCTTCACAGACTCTGGAGGGTACACATCTGTGGAGTAGACACCAGGGAAATTCTTAGACAGCTATTTCCGCAAGCCTCCTGAGAGAGCTCATGCAGCTCCACCTCCCATCATCTAAACAGGCTGCCTCTACCGGTGTAGGGTTAGCATAGGTATAAGTAAATTGTTTTCAAATCTGTGGGCTGGTCCCAGGTTTGGGTACCAACAATATAAGTAAATTTGTTGCAACAACTCTGAGGAAAGGTGTCCTGACTACGTGGGGTGTCAGGCAACACCTTGATCTGCTTAGGACAGCTCTGATGGCTGGAACTGCAAGGAGACAGTTTATCCTGGAGGATGAGGAATCCCACACACCTTGAGCTGATCATAACAGCAGCTCTGCCTTGAAGGTGCCCTGGACACCTGAAGTTGTTTAGCACAGCTCTGATGGCTGAAACTGCAAGGGACAGTTTAGCCCTGGAGGGTGATGTATTCTGGACACCTCAAGCTGCTCACAACAGCTCTGCCCTGAAGGTGTCCCAGAGACCTGGAGCTGTTGTGCACAGCTCTGACAGCTGGAACTGCAAAGAAGCAGCCCAAAACTGGACGGGACAATTTTCTGACTTCTTCAGAAATTCAGGCCTGGCACTGATGGGGGATGATCTTCCTGCAGGATACAAAAATCCTGCTCTTATCCTGGAGAGCTGCTACAGCTGAGCTTTGCTCAGTCCCCTCGTAAGGGGGCTTCCTAGCAGAGCTCTGCTTCTCTTGCCTATGCTGTGGCTTTCTTTTGCTTCACTCTGCAAAAAGGGAAAAAAAAAAACTATCAGAAATGTAGCAATGTACTCTGGCTCTGGAGAAAAGTGTTACTTTTTAGCTCTTTATGGCTCTGTCCACTGAGGGACGTCTCATCAAAGATCTTCTGTTCAGCTCCTCCTTGCTCTGCTCTTTCAGTCCCTCTTGCTCTGTCCACTGGGGGACATCTCAACAAGGATCTTCTCTATGCCAGTGAATGAACATCATCATACCCAAAATTCTTTTGAGAAAGGTATTTATTTGAGAAAGAGGAGTCCAGGAGAGTAGCTACCTCTACCAGGGTGGACAGAACAGCTTTTTAAAAAAAAAATGACCAGGCAGGGTGGTTTATACTAAATGTTTTGGAGTTATAGTCAACCGCGGGTTGACTTGGGGCCCAGGGTTCTACTGTTCTCCTCTGTGATTGGTTGATTTCACAAGTCAGTTGGCCAGGGGCAGAGATGGCTCTGATCTGACTGAGACAAACAGTGTGTTTCTTTCTGCCCTGATCTGAGTCTTTCCTCCCTAGTTCTTGGCTTCAGGGTCAGGGTGGGTTTCTTTAGCCAGCCCCTTGTCCCTACAACAGCAAGTTTAATAAATACCAGAAGTTCCCATTACTTAGGAGACAGGATGTGGCATCCCATGACATCCAGTAGTCTAGAACACCCCCTGAATTCCTGTGATACTTGAGGCCTATGTTCATGGAGTTCATTACCTCTAGGTCCAGGTCCTACCACCAGCCAAATCCTTTCTATGAAAAGCTCAAGATGGGGCATGAGCAGGTCATGTCACACATGCAGAGCTTAAAGAATGAGAACACCAAGGTCTCAGAGAAATTAAATGGTCTGGCCGAGGAGTCAGTCTTCCATTGTTAAGTTCCTGTCTTTCAGGGGACCACAACATTGTGCAATGGCCATCTCTGGCTTTCCTTGTTGCTGTACTGCAGAGTCTGAAGGTCTGGCTCCAGCCTTTCTGCCTCTTAGCAAGCTTCCTTAGCAAGTAGTGCTTTGTCTTATGCTTCTCGTTCTCAGTGTTGCCAATAGTGAAAGAGACTGTTAGCTACTCCCAACACCAAATTGTCATCCTTAATAGTCTACAGAAATACCTATTTTTAACTTTCCTAATGGCATGACCATTGATGTACAATTCCTCATGTTTTGACATTTCACCATAAAATTATTTTTCTTGCTATGTCATAACTGTAATCACTACTGTTATCAATCCTAATGTAAATATCTGTTATGCAGAGTATCTGAGATGTTTCCCCCTTGAAAGAGTCATTCCGTCACCAAATGAGTCATGACACTTAGAAGTCCAGTTTACGACACGAGATGGATATCATGTATGGTTTTGTGCAGGGGTCTATTGCAATAGGACTGCTACAGCACTTGTGTCTCCTACCCTCACTCAGACAGGATTTGTCCTCTGCTTGGTGATATTTCCCCATTTCCATGGTCAGAGAAGGGCAAATGAAGAATCTGTTTTCTTACTATAGGTTCTTGGATTCTTTTGTTGTTGGAGTTTTCAGAAATAGTATGATTCTTTCGGGAATTCCCTTTTTTCTACCAGTGGCCAAGAGGAAAATGTCAGAGACCCCCAGACACAGAAAGAGCAGGTAAGAACAAGCAGCTGGGTCAAGGTTAGGTCCAGCACCATTTCCTCCTGTAACATTAGCCTGTTTAACATTCAACTCACTTGTGTTTAATTCATCACTTTACTCATACACATTCCCCACACACACACATTCAACCCCATCACCACTTTCATGACAGGCAACTGTTTATTTTTTTGTTCATGCACCAGTAGTTCTGGGAAGTGAGTCTTTTGTGAGAATCATTTGGCAATCAATCCCTGCTTCTCTGCCTGAAGCTAAAATCCAATGATGGAGATGGATGTCACACATCAAACACCTTCATGTCACTATGAGGAGAGAGGTGCTATGAACAGCCTTGAGGTAGTAAGTTCAAAGTCCAGCACCATTTGCTTTTTGCACATTTGCTTTTCAGGGTTTATATATGATCACAGTGGGGATAGCAGCTTGCAAGTAGGAGAGCCCCCCGTAAAGGTCAAGTGAGTCATTCTCTTTGTCACCTGGTTGGCTGGCATGTGGCCTTCTTCCTCCCATTATCTGCATGCCAAGGTGGTCTCTTCACTTTGACAAGCTGTTGGTTCTACAACATAGCACTCATGGTGCTATGATTTTAATGGTGATATCTTTTGAGGAATTGTTTCTTTGACATTGTTCTTAAAAGAATGCCCTGCAAATGCAATTCACCAACCTGAAATTGAGATTTATGTTTTTGTGAGAATTTAATAATACTCAATGCCCTTTAAGTAGTACTTATTTACACTGTTGCTTTTGTTTAAAATTTCCAGGGTACAATATAATTTCTTCACAGCCATATTTTTATCAGCTTGCACAAGAAAATTACCGTACATGTCTTCTAGAATTTTGAAAATGTTCTTCTGTACCTGGAGAATTTTTTCCAGCTCCTACCGCCAAGTCTCGCCAGTCCTGGAGTGCACTTATAAAATAAACACACAGATTCTTTTAAGCCTACGTACATTTTACACACATTGTAAACTATTCCATCTGAATCAGTCTTATTGTGAACTTCTTGCTTTAAACTGCAGCATTCTAAGCCTGAAATGGCGCTGTGGCTGCTGGCTCCTCCCACTTTAGCTTCCCAACATGGTGGTGGTCCATTTTCTGCCAGCTCTGGGAGCTGTAACTCTCAGAAATAGTGAGTCTACGCTTTTATCAAAGTAGTGTGTAGCCCAGAAACCTCTTTTTTTAAAATATATATACTAGTAAAGACTACATCTACCACACAGTCTAATGTGCTGCTGGCAGAAGCCTTATTTCCGCCATACTGCCAGTCAGACGCGCAGGCCAGGAACCCGCCAGTAGTTCAAACCGGCATTTTGGGGCATCTAGCTGCCCATATGAGACATGAAGCAGGAACCTGGTTTTGGCTCTGTTTAGAATTAGTTATTAGCCGGGCGGTGGTGGCACACACCTTTAATCCCAGCACTCGGGAGGCAGAGCCAGGTGGATCTCTGTGAGTTCGAGGCCAGCCTGGGCTACCAAGTGAGTTCCAGGAGAGGTGCAAAGCTACACAGAGAAACCCTGTCTCGAAAAACCAAAAAAAAAAAAAAAATTGGTTATTAAATATTCTCAGGTTTAAGGTGGAAACTCGAGCCATAAGGCACCATTTGTAGCTGGAGAATTTGGAGAATTTTTCTCCAGCTCCCACCGCCAAGTCCCGCCAGTCCCCGAGGTGCACTTATAAAATAAACAAACAGACTCTTACATTATTTAAACTGCTTGGCCATTAGCTCAGGCCTATCATTGTCTAGCTCTCACTCTTATATTCAGCCCATTTCTATTAATCTTTACTTTGCCACATAGAGGAAAACTGAATAGAATGTTCACATCTGTCAATTCTGTACCCTTTGAAAGGGGTATCACCTCACAAGAAAAATGCCAATTAACAAACATATACAGACAAGTAAACAAAACAACAGTACAGAGTACACATGAGAGAAATTGTATGAACTAATTACAAAGAAGAAATAAGATAGACAAACTATTGGCTAACGACTTTAATCCCAACACTTCAAAGCCAGATGCGTGTATATCTGCCTCAGAGTTGAATGCCAGAATAGTCTATGTAATGAGGTCCAAGACAGATAGAACCTAGATGAGCAATTGTCCTTGTGGTAAGATGGAAGAGTAACAGTGGGTATATGCACAAAAGTGGTATAACTGGATCTTGAGGTAGATTGACTTCCAATTATCTGAGGATATCATATTGATTTCCACAGTGCCTGTATAAATTTGAACCTGTGACAGCAATGAATTCCCTTGCTCCATATCCTTTCCAACATTAGCTGTCACTTGTGTTATTGATCTTAGCCATTCTTACAAGTGTAAGACAAAAGCTCAAAGTAGTTTCAGTATGCATTTGCCTGATGGCTAAGAATACTGACCATTTTTTCAAGTGTTTCTCAGCCACTTTAGATTCTTCTACTGAGAATTTTATTTAGAGGTATACCCCATTATAATTGCATTATTTGGTTTGTTGTTTAGTTTCTAGAGTTCTTTATTATCTTTTGTGAGAAAACCCAGAAGCACATAGACAAACATGTTGTACTCACTGATACATGAAAATTAGCTGTTAAGTAAAGTACACTCACAATAAACATAGTTAATCACAGTACAATCCACAGATGCATAGAGGCTAAGTAAGAAGAGCAGCTCTAGGATATATGCATGAATCTCACTGGGAGAAGTATATAGAATAGATTTTGTTGGTGCACTGGAGGCATTTGTAGATGGGAACAGGATTGGTCAGGTGAGTAAGAAAGGGACAGAGGAGAAGACAGGGAAAGATAACTGGATTAGGGGAGATTTTAGCAGGAGACATGGACATAGTGCAGTGCAAACTTCAAGGAACCTAATAGGGTGACCCTAGTGAGGAGTCCTAGTTATCAAGAATTCAGAGGCTGGCTGGGTAGTGATAGCACATACCTTTAATCCCAGTACTCAAAAGGCAGAGGCAGGCAGATCTCTGTGAGTTTGAGGCCAGCTTTCTCTAAAAAGTGAGTTCTAGGACAGACTCCAAAAGCTACACAGAGAAAAAATAAACAAACATACAAAAAGAATACAGAGGCTGAACCAACCATCTTCTGTAAACACTCAACACTCCCAGTGGTAGGATTGGGACACCAAGTTAGACACAAAACACTCAGCTAACACTTGTCTTGCCTGAAAGATATGCTGGAGCAATCGTGGCTCAGAGTGTCTAACAAAGGAATGACTAGTGTAAATTGTTGCCCAAGCTATGAAAGGAGGCTCATGCCTTACAAAGCCTAGGTGGATAGGAACTGCAATAGGATGGTCCAGAAAACTAGGAAAGGACCAAGTACAACTGACCAAGGAAAATACAATGAGATGATGTATAACTATATTCTGTTATAATCAAAGATTTGTGCCTAGCCTAATTGTCATCAGAGAGGCTTCTTCCAGTAGATGATGGGAGCACATGCAGAGATCCCTACCCAAACATGAGGATGAGCTCTAAGAATCCTGTGGAAGGAGGGAATGAATATTGTAGGATACAGAAGTGTTGTGGAAACAAGGAAATCTTGGCCCATAGAATCAACAAAGCAGGGTGCACAGGGGTTCAGAGAAATTGAAGTGGCAGTCATAAAGCCTGTATGGTTCTGTGCCAGGTCATCTGCATACATTCTATGGTTGTTTACCTTGGTGTGTTTGTGGGACTTATAACTGTAGGAGTTCTGGTGTCTGGCTCTTTTGCTTGCTTTTGGGACCCCTTTCCTGGGTTACCTACTGGGTTACCTTGTCCAGCCTTGATGTGAGGAATTGTTCCTAGCCTTATTGCACCTTGTTATGATGTGTTTGGTTGATATCCCTGGAAAGCCTACTATTTCCTGAAGGAAAACAGAGTAGCAGTGGATTTGGAGGAATGAGGATTTCAGGGTGGTGACTAGAAGGAGTGGAGAAAGGGGAAGGAAGCTGCAAGTTAGGATGTATTGTATGAGAGAAGAATAAATACCAAGAGAAAAAGAAAAAGGGAAATGCATTTAATCTTAGTACAATGATCCTCATTGTCTGTAAGAGCCCCAAACAGCTCAAATGTTCAGTTTCTTTTGACACTCAAGATAATCTCTTGCCTCTCACATCTTGTACAAATTAAGAGACAAGGATTTCCAACAAATAATGCCACAGTATATATTCCCATTCAGAAAAAAAGGAATGTGACTGTGTTCCTGGACCCAACGCAAGCAGACATCCCTGGCTCATGTGCATATCACATCAGCCAGAAGATTAAGTAGCCAGGCCACCAGCCCATGAAACTTTCACCATCCACATATTTCCACACACACAGTCCTCCAACAACCCTACAGCTGCCACTCCCAAATCCATATCCCCAACCCCAAATTGGATGGATATCCTCTGCTCAAAAGCAAGCCACACCAGTCAGAAGAATAGATGGGCAACCTGTGGTAAAGATGCCCTGTTGGGCCAGAGGCCAGGCGAGCCACCAGAAATCCAAAAAATCTGCTCACTTTTGGACATCATGCAGTCTTTCAATAATCCCCTAAAAATATTCTCAATCCCACTTCTCTCTTCATCTCTGTGTTGTTGCCTCAAAATTGGGTTGACTCCTTTCTCTAACAAAGGACACACAATGTGCCAGATGTCTATGTAGGCCACCTGCCCATAGACCTCCCCTACTTTCTCAATGCCCCCTCAACCCTATCTCCAAACTTCCTCTTCTCCTCCCTTTGGTCATCCCCAAACTTGGGCAGATACTCTCTGCTGGAACAAAGGTAACACTGCAAGATTTCAAGGCCCCACTTGAGATGAGAACCCCTGTTCAATCATAGACCACAAAGAAGAGAAGAACAGAGAGCAAATAGAAACCAAGGAATAAAACACCCATCCAAAAAAGACCAACTGAGAAATCAGCACCCAGAGCCACAATCACCTCAAATCCAGATACCTAGATACCAGAATAAGAACATAATAACAACAGCTGGAGTAATTTTTCACTACCAGATTCCTGCTATCCTACTACAGCATGCCCTTGACTTTGCATCACAGGTAAAGGACAATTAAGTCAAACATTATAAAGATGATGGGAGTTCTTAAAGAGGAAGTTAAGAAAGAAAGTATAGAAAGGATAAATGTAATATAGGAAAAAATTAACAAATCCCTTAAAGACAGCCAAAGACAAAAAACGGTTGATGGTAATAAATGACCTCTTCAAGACCTGATAATGGAAATAGAAGCAATTAAAAAATGCAAACTGAAGAAATTCTAGAAATGAAAATCTAGGTATTCAAGCAGGAACTACAGAGGCAAGCTTCACTAAAGATTACAAAACATGGAATGAGAATTTCAGGCTTTAAAGATATGACAGAAAATATGGCTATATTGATGAAAGAAAATGTTAAATTGAAAGATTTCCTGAAACATAAGATCCAGGAAATGTGGAACACTATTAAAAGACCAAACCTTAGAATAATAGGAGTAGAAGGAGGAAACTCTCAGCTCAAATCCCAAAAATGATTATCAATCAAATTTTTCTAACTAAAAGGACAGAAGAGAACATAGCCCAGAAAATCTACTAAGCAGAGCTCACAGAGGCTCACAGAGATGGAAAATGCATTTACTACCTGCATGTGTCCACACCTGTTCCCCTGCATATGTGTTACCATTGTATAGCTTGGTGTTTTTGTCCAACTTCTAACAGTAGAAATGGGTGGTGTGTCTCTGATTTCTTTGCCTGCTCTTGACATTCTGTGACTTTTACTAGCTTGCTTCATCCAGCTTTGATATGAGGGTTCCTCCCTACTCTTTTTGTCACTTGTTATGCAGGGTTTGGTTGATAACCCTGGAAAGCTGCTCTATTCTGAAAGGAAATGGAGGAAGTGTGGATCTGGTGAAGAGGAGAACAATGGAGAGGATTGGAGAAGTAGTGGGAGGGAAAACTGCAGTTGGGATGTATTGTATGACAGAAGAATAAATAAAAATAAAAAAGAAAGATTGTAATGTGGACACAGTGTGGAAAGACAACAAATCCTGTAGCTCTGTTTCAGACAGGTGCAGCTTCATTCTCAAAGGGCTTACATAGCTCTATCCATGAAATGTTTTTTACATGTCTCTGGCTTGCCACTTCTACTCCTTTTGGTATCAAAAAAGGAGAGACAGAGACAAAGAGGCAGAGAGACACAGAGAAGAGAGAGAAACACAGAAAGAGAGAAGAGCTCTTCCAAAAAACTCACTGAACTGGAACTCACAATGTCCCCCAAACTGTAACAAGGCTCTGTATTAATTAAGTGTAGCTCTCCCTCACAAAATGACACTTTCCCAAAGTCCTATTACCTACCAATATCTGTGTTAAATCCATAGTACAAGTCTCTTTTTAATCCACATCTGGTCACATGAAGCAGAAGCTGGTGGGTCTCTTCAAGATCCAGGCCTAGCTTATCTACTACTTAGTGAGTTCAAGGCAAGACAGTGTTAGAATGTGAGACTGAGTCTCAAAACAGATGCACTCAAAAATCTCTACTTAATAAAATTCAGGGCTGTTAAAAAGGTTTGACAAAAAAAGTACTCACCTTGCTGCTATCACTTTATTTCTGTCTTATAAAACAGTTGCCACATGCATGCTTCTAATCCAGTAATTTTTTTTAAATTTTTATTTTGCAGTGCAATTAAGTTCTACATACAGGCACAGATTCCCTTGTTCTCCCCCCTCCCGCCCCCCTCACCTTCCCCCCAGCCCCCCCCCCCCATTCCAATCTCCTCCAGGGCAAAGCCTTCCTCACAGACTGAGATTAACCTGGTGGACTCAGTCCAGGTAGGTCCAGTCCCCTCCTCCCAGGCCGAGCCAAGGGACCCTGCATGGGCCCCAGGTTTCAAACAGCCAACTCATGCAATGAGCACAGGACCCGGTGCCACTGCCTGGATGCCTCCCAAACAGATCAGGCCAATCAACTGTCTCACCCACTCAGAGGGCCTGATCCAGTTGGTGACCTCTCAGCCATTTGTTCATATTTCATGTGTTTCCGTTTGTTTGGCTATTTGTCTCTGTGCTTTATCCAACCTTGGTCTCAACAATTCTCTCTCATATAAACCCTCCTCATTCTCACTAATTGGACTCCCAGAGATCCACCTGGGGCCTAGTCATGGATCTCTGCATCCAGATTGCCCAATGACAGAGAAATGGAATGAGATCTACATGAACAGCCTGGACATGAGTGGGGGTAGTGAAGGGCGAGGGTCAAGGGAAAGAGAGCTTGGGTGAGTGGGAAATCCCAGCTGGATCAACAACAGAGAGGGAGAACAAGGAATAGGAGACCATGGTAAATGAAGACCACATGATAATAGGAAGAAACAAAGTACTAGAGAAGCCCACAGAAATCCAAAAAGATACCCCCACAACAGACTGCTGGCAATGGTCGAGAGACAGTCCGAATTGACCTACTCTGGTGATGGGATGGCCAAACACCCTAATTGTCGTGCTAGAAACCTCATCCAACTAATCCAGTAATTTTAAGGCAAGATAAAAGGCAGACAGGAAAAATCTTGCAAGGTTATTTACATGTGGTAGTAAACTAAGGACTCTGTCTCTAACATACTGAAGGAAAAGTACCAAGAAGCAAAATGTCCTCTGACTATTATAACTAAACCACAAAACACATGCATGCCTATCCACACATAAATTAGCACACAGATAAAAAACTGTCATAAGCAAATAAATAATAAAATTACAATTGGATGATGTGGCACATAACTTTTATTCCAATAATTGGTGAGCAGATGTAGGCAGAGTTTTGGGAATTTGGGTCCAACCTTATCTATATTCTGAGTTCAAGGAAAGCTAGAGATACACGGAGAAACCCTGTCTCAAAATAAAATTTCAATTCTGATTTGTATTGTCTCATCCTGAAATCATTTTACAAAATGAATTGAAGTGTACCAGTTTCATCTCAGCAGAGGTCTCATGGGTCAGGACACTATCTCTTAAAGTAATTTCAGGTATCAGCCACTGGTCCCTGTCAAATCATTCTCAGAAATAAATATAGCTTAGTATGGTACCAGAGCCAAGCATTTCTCCTTGAATACAAGGCATTTTGGTCTATGAAGGGAATATGAAAGTAAGACATTCATCAATAACACACAGAAACAGACACAAACACACAAATATTGCTGAATATACTTTGCTTTGTTGTTTGAGACAAGATCTCAATAAGCATAATCCTCACACTATATAGTTTAATGGATAATATATATTGAATATTTTAAAACAAACCCCAGAAAACACTTCATTCTATACCATTGGCTCATTATTGAAAGAATGACAGTTTTCTGTACAGGAGGGACCTTTCAAACAATGGTCTTTATATTTCCTTAAACTTCAGTAGATCTGGAAGTGGGAGAAAATTTATACTGTTTCATTCCTAGGTTGTTTCTCCTCCATCCAATCATTCTATGAATTTAATATCCATCTTTTCTTGAATTTGTTTTAATTTAGAAACATTTTAACTAATTTATTTATAAATTGAGGTATTTCCCAATTTTGTTTTAATGGTAAGACTCCAACTGTGGAAGTTGAAACGATGTATATAAAAGTAAATATTGTAGCTACCAGTTACCCAATGAATTTTTAAGAATATTTTTCTAAAATAGTTGGAAATTTTCCAAGTATTTTATTGAAATTTTTGGAAAATTCCTCTATTTTTAATTTTACTGGAATCAAAATAGAAGGAGATTGTTGATAAACAATTTTACTATTATTTATTATGCTATCAACACTTTGAGTTAAATACCTGTTGTTATATGCAAGATGAAATAAAGAATGACTATAGTGGTTTACTAGGATTTCAATTAATACAACATGAAGAGAAATCACATAAGCCTATAGATAATATGATTCTATCAAAAAAGTGAAATTAGCAGTGTTTCTCAAAAGTATTTCCTCCCTAAAGACTAATGAATCATGTACTGCCTAAGTTAGGGTTTCTATTGTTATGAAGAGACACTATGAACATGGCAACTCTTACAAAGGAAAAATATTTAATTGGCATGGCTTACATTTTTAGAGGTTTAGTCCATTATCATCATGGTCAACATAGCAGCATGTAGGCAGACAATGTGCTGGAGAAGGAGCTGGGCATTTACACCATGACCTACAGGTAATCTGAGAGACTGGACATGGTTTAAACATATATGAAATCTCAAAGCCCACCTCCACAGTGATACACTTCCTCTAACAAAGCCACACCCTCTAATAGTGCCAATCCCTATGAGCTTATGGGGGAAATTCCATCCAGACTACCACAGGTACTAAGTAATAATGTTCAAAAAGAAGTATGATATGCTCAGTGTGAGTAAAAAATGAACCCATTCTATTGAGAAAGACTAAAAGTATAAGTTTGTTTCCATACCATAATTTATTAGACCATGAAAATTTTGGTAGGGCCCACCTAAGTCCCCATGATAGATTACATGAAGTATTCAGCTCACATTTAACCCAATGTGGGAATAATAACAAGGTTGCTCCTTGTCCTAGAAGTGATTAGGGAGTCAAGTTGTGCACTTCTTCAATATCAATTATGTTTTTTGAGTTGACTGTATTAATAACTTTGCTGCCAATAACTTTTACAGGTTAAACTTTTATTTTTCCTCTTTTTAGGTACATAATGAAAAGCTATACCATTATTCATTCCAAGGAATCCTGGTGTATTATTTGTTATTCATGGTCATATGTATATGTGAATCAGAACCCTAATTGGAATGAGCATTATAAGAAAGATCTTTTAGACAACTAAAAATAGCTTAGTCAGTACTTCACTACACCCAAAGCTGTACCTGATAAGTAGAACTCAGTGACATCACTCACTAATGACAAGCAGACACAGTCCCAGAACCCCATGACACACACTGGACAGTATATAAGCAGAAATCAAGAGCAATGCTCTGGTCTATACATCTGGAGAGACACCACATTGATCTACATATGAAAAGTCTCCCCCAGGATCCCAAACTTCAAAACATGTCTATTAGAGACTAGACCTGATCTTCAGTAAACATACTTAGAACAGGTGAGCAGCCTTGAGGAAGGAGTCTTAGGACCTTAGTTAGGAATTAGGAGTGTGAACTTTGTGTGATGATCATCAGCATCATAAAATATAATTTTTGTCACACTAACTACACATATTATTCTTGCTCATGACATTACTCTTTTTCCCCAGTTCTTCTCCAGCACTTGTTGTCAGTTGTTTGGCAGGTCTTTCCCATTCTGAATGTAATTACTGTTATGCTCAGATTGTAACCACAAAGAGACCACTGAAGACCATGGATGTCCAGAATGCAACAGCAAGGTTTATTCTATAGATACAAGTCTAGACAGGGACCTCATTCCTATACCCAATAAAGTGAGGCAGGGAGGAGTTGCTCTTTCTTTTTGAGGCTACCTATTTAAAGGCAAAAATCACAAGCCATTCAGGGTGGTTGGGGGGGTTTGGCACTGGTGCAACTCAGATTGGTTTATTTTTATTTTTGAAGGTCTCTGTTCTTTTAATTGGGTGAGGGTATGAAAGCTTTGAATTTACAAGTTGGAGATGAAATTATCATTTTGGGGGCAGTCCAGCACAAATCCCAGGCTTTGTCCTTGAGCTGCCATGTGGGCTGGCAGGCCAAACACGTACTGACTATGGGGGCTGTCTCAGTGGTCCAGGCTCTGTCCATGAGGTGCCATGGGGCTGGCTGGCCTAGCACGTACTGACTTTGAGGTCTGGCTCAGTGGTCTAGGCTCTGTCCTTGACTCGTGCACATAACTTTAAGTTGATGAGGGGTCCCAGACATTAAACATCTGGCTGAACTTTGAGCAGTCAGAGTATGTGCAGAAAGGGAGCTACTGCAAGGACTATGTCTTTTGTTCACAGCCCTCCCAGAGACTGCCTGCTCAGTCTCAGGAAACTGAAATTGAGGCCTGATCTCTGAGAGAAAACTGAGCAGGCTGTTATGGCATCTGCTTGGTCCTTTCAATTACCACAACTCTTTCCAACAGACCAAAACCATAATCTATAGAAACAAGAATAATTTATAATATCAACAAGCTCCATAATTCTCATAAGAGCCACTATAACAAGAGTTTTAAATACAAAATAGCAAATGCCTCAAAACAACTGAAATGAGATTATTTGCCCTATAACGTTTGCAGTTTTCCTAAGGAGCTCACCTATGATGATTGAACATGCTGTCTCAGGAAAATCCAAGACTCTAGCAATATCTGAATTCTCAGAGATGGTGGGGTCCCCTGAAAAGCTAAGTATGGCAGCTGAGCACTAGGACATATTTGGAAGGCATATGGACTCAAACAAGGGCCTGGAGTTTGGCTTAGATACTAAAGAATCAGAAGGCAACCTGGTGTCAGGAAAATTCTTAAAAACAGTGGGTGGATTTTTGTCTCACTTTTCCTGCAGCAGGTTCTCACCTCTATGACCATGGTAAGCTGTTCCTGCACTGTTCCCAGCATCCTGCTACTCCTAAATACTACAGCAGCAGCACCTTGAGCTCCACATCTCTGGGTTTCATCATCAGCCTTGGTTGAGTCCTTGCCCAGCTAGATCCAGGTCTGCTGTTTCCAGGGACTAGTTCCAGGGCTGCAAATGATCAGGCCAGGTGACACTCCATGAACACCTCCTTCAGTTCCACAGATATTTGAGGAAGGCAAGAGCAGTGTTGGTACACAAGGCCTGTGAGCTTTTGCAGCCCTGCATTCCTACTTCCCTGGGGCAAGCCCACAAATCACCTACTAAACACACCCTCTCCCTGAAGCAAACTCTAACAGAAATTCCTCCAGTTCTCTCCTCACAAGCACTTCAATCTCCAGATGCATTCCCCAGGCAAGTCCCTCACAGACACACCCACAGAACATGCTCACAGACATTTCTCCTCCCTGGAAATAACCTTCTAGACACTTACTATTTTTAGCCAGACTCAGAGGATATGGGAATCTTGTAGTGACCTCAGTTTTTGGGAAAATAGCAGAATGGGGAGTACTTGGTAGCTGAAGTGGAGAGCTTCTCTAAGATCAAGGCCAGAGGAGACAGCAGAGCAGCCCATCCACTACAACCACAGGGCTCTGGAAGAGGAGACCTACTCTAGACCTGCATTCATACAGGAGCTGGGAACCCAAAGACACAGCTGACAAAGTACACAGATGCTGAGCCCTGCAAGAAGATCTCAAGTGGAAGAGAAAACACAGCCAGTAGACATAGTAACATAGAAGGTTTAAAGGGATCTAATGAACCCTCTCCCTAGACCAAGTACTAGAGGAAACTAATGACTATTGAGAGGCAGAATTGTGATTCCCATGGATGAGACTCCTAGTTGGTTATCCAAAACAAAGTGGTTGTACTGAAATCATATAAATAGAAAAAATGAAAAATGGACTCAGCAGCTCATATTTATTTATGTTCATAGATATATAAATACATATGCAATAGTAATATCTAAAGAGAAAACCAGTTTGATACAGAGTGAGTGAGGGCATGGAGCATGCTTTCATTTAGGACACCAACCAGCTCCCAAATCATGACACAAAGAATTCTTATTAGTTAAGAATGCTTCCTGGTCCCATGGATTATGGTACAATATGTGCATTCTACCTTATACACCCAAACAACACCATGCACACCTGAGAATTTTCTGCAGATCAGAAATGGCCTTTGTCCCCAGAACTAAACTTCACAAAATCATACCAATTGTAGCTGGTTGTAGTAAAGTTAGAAGCATTCAAATCATGGATTGCTGAAAGACAATCCATATCACCATCTTTCTATCAGTTTCTAAAATATTTGTAGTATTTATAAGACCAACCTGAAAGTAGAGTACATTGTTCAGAACTTCTAGACACTAGACTTTCAGTTTTCCAATCTGTCTTTCCACTACACACAAAAACTCGGCCATGTGTGCACACTGGACCAGCATCATATCTTCCTATGTCAGATCCTCAGAGTCTCCACATATCCAGGAAATCCATACACAGGAAGGCTCAGAGGACAAGGACTAGTGTCCATGTCACCACATGGACCAACAAAACCACAGTCTGGATCATGGTTCATCCAAGTCCCAGCAGAAAAGACAGCTCAACAGACCTCTGAACATGCTCCACTCACCATGGCATGGCTTGTGAACTTCCTTACAGCAGAACAAGAGGATAATCCTGGAAAGAAACTGGAAGCTACTTCCTGCTGATGCTCGTGATTGCTAACACTTCCAGAGTCCCTCATCAGCTAGGACCACCAAGCTGGGCTTCAGGACATTAGCAGTTTCCCTACTGGGTGAGCAGAGTTCAAAGGACTCAGAGAAAAAACCCTCCCAGGTGGGTCCTTCCACACTATGATTGGGTAGGACACTAACCAGGGGATTTGGTAGTTTATTAAAATTCTCTAATATCCTAGAGCACTTCCTGTTTTTCTTCTAAGGCACATGGTCCTATAGGTGCACAGTTCATTACACACTCATTGTCCATTGCAGCCAACCTGTTGCTTCATAGCTGGGAAATCCTGCAACCAAACACAGGACACATTCAAACAGTAACCGTTCTTAAACAAAAGGAAGTCATGGATTAGAACACAATGAAGGGTCTATGGCAGGTTATGAAAGTAGGGAAGACATAGTGATAATAATGTAAATATAATCCCAAATAATTTTGTTAAAATGTTGAAACAGGCTTTATGGCCATGTGCTCCAGAGACCAGGGATTTGTATTAGAGGACACCAAGTACTTCTCACACCATTTCTCCTGGGGTATACATCTTAAACCTGGAAAACACAGTCATGTTAGGCAGATAAACACCATTCTATCTAGTTCTATTTCTTAGGTTCGAATGGTATAACTACTCTAATTTGGTTTCACGAAATTTCAGTTTTTTTATCCAGATTCTTGATTGCCTGGTCTGAGGACCCAAGAAATGGCCAGTCAGAACATTTATTGATCTTGTAACATTGATTATCTCACTACTCATTGCTAAGGTCAACTACTATCACAGCAGGAAAGTTTTCACTCTCTTTCTTGCTCATCCCTCACTCTGCTGTGACTACACCTGCTTTATAGTTGGTCAGTGAACTCAATTCTTACACAAGTTCTACATCATTTGAAAATTCATGATAAAATCTAGAGAAGTTGGAGGATACTCCTTCACTGGTCTCTTTTTCCTTCCCACAGATCAGTCAAGGCCCAGCCTGGAAGGAGTTGCAGGATTGTCTTTCCAGCACTGTAAGCTTCAAAGCAATTCTCAATTATATCGTGTGAGGCAAGCCTGGGTTATAAGAGACATTGACCTGAACCAATGGTTCACAACCTTCCTAATGCTGTGACTCTTTAAAACAGTTTCTCATGATGTAGTCATACCCCAACTTTAAAATTATTATTACTGCTACTTCATAACTGTAATATTGTTCCTGTTATGAATTATAATATAAAATCTGCACTTTCTGAAAGTCTTAGGCCAGTCCTGTGATAGGGTCATTTGATTCCCCAAAGGGAGCCATGATTTCTAAGGTTGAGAAGCGCTGCTATAAAATGACATAAATAAATACACAAGCAAACACCAGTTAAGAAAAAAAAATGGAGTAAAATTCTTAAACTGCGAAACATAGAAAAAGTTATCAGTAGTGCATTAAAAGAAAGTGAATATTAAAAAGGAAACCAATAATTGATGTTTTAAAGTGACAAAAAAATTGAAAGCATATGTAGCTGTACTGACTTTGAATCAGATTAGGCACCTCCATGGTAGAATGAATACCATTAATAAGAGACTGTATGACTTTGTCCCACATAAAATGATAGCCACTGAGTATTGTAAGCTAACACATGGAGTTACAACCAGTAGCCTGTATCTCAAACCTCATCTGACTTCACTGTATCAATAAGTATTGCAAATATCTCCATAGGAGAATTCCCTATTTGGAAACTGAATACTGAGGAGTTCAAGCTATCCTCCATAAACTGTACACCACACAATAGTGTCAGTCTTCCTTCACATAGGAGGAATTAATACATGCAGAGAAATTACAGAGAAAGTCACTCACCATGCCCCATCAGTCCTTCTTTGTAATGGAGACCCCTGCAGCTCACTGCACTCAACTTCAGTCTGTGATCAAGCTATTGCCTAGTCTAATGCCCCCTGCAGTGTACACAGTGGCGCGTGCCCCTGTCTGCAGGGCCCAACCCTGTCTGCATGTCAATTCCACTCTTCCTCCCCTTCTGATCTGAAAGAAGAAGCCATTTTCCACACACATTTCTTTTCCCTGTTGTGCAATGGACAGTCCACTATGTGATTCAAACTGGTAACTTTAGAACTCTGTGGAGGTGCAGATATGTAATACAGAACTTAGGGTGATTAGTTGGGGATAATAAAGGCAATGCTTTGTGGGGATACAGACAGGGTTCAAGTCCACCTCAACCAATGTAGGAGATCTTGACTTAAAACTGCTTTTCAAAAACACTGGAGACTCCCTGTTCAAGAATTAATAAACCTCCATGGCATACCAGGACTTAATGTTAGTTGTGAAGCTGTAATGGTCTCTTGAGCAGCATGTTAGAGGCCAGGATTTTAGTGGAAGGATCGGCCTTTCTACTGGTTGTAAATCTAGGTTGTCTCAATTGTTACGGAATGTAGCTGGTTAATCCTGGGGAACAAACTTTTACAATTTATCATAGTAATTTCCAACAAGAATGGTTAGCATAATATTTATCTTTGGGGTATTTGGGTATTTGCAGCCCTCTCTTACCTAAATTTTACTTTGTGAACTAATGTCTCGTAGAAGTGGAAAGACCATGTACCATAATTCTATTACCATCAATTCTAATCTTCTACATCGCAGTTTAGCATTGTAGTGCAACTTTACAGAGCAAATACTGTTTACAAGCTCCTAAAATTAATTCCAGTTAGATTTTAAATCTTAATGTTAAATGTTCAAAGTGTAGAACTTCTGGAAGATAAGGGAGGGACCAGGCCTCTTTAAGTTTGGAAATCTCTGTTCCATAGAAACAACACACACATGGTGATGGAATTTCACAGTGATGTCAATAAGGACATTTCAAAGCACAGTCCTGCTCCCAATGTCTGTACAGCTGCAGCCAAAAGAATGAAGTTATTTGGAGGCTGCCAGCAGGCCCCAACAATTGCAGAGATTATGCAGGACCACATACTGGAGCATGCAGGATGAGCAGGACCATGCTGGACAATGCAGGACAAGGAAAGAACAAGCAGAACTCTGCACCTGACCACTTCCTCCCACCCAGCAAGGGGAGAACCGGACACTCTGACTCCCATGATTCAACTGAGCACTCCTCCCAGTCTGGGGACAGCAGCCCCGCGCGCACACCAAATTGTAGTTTTCCAGCTTTGCCATGCTCTTTGCTCAGCTCGCAGCAACAGCAGCAGCAACACTAGCAGCATAGCACACAAAAGGACAGGGACAAATTTTCGTCTTAGCCAGTTCTGAAGCATGAGGCCAGAAAAACCCTGTAGAACTTCTGACTGGCAGGTCGCCTAGAGTGCCTGATTGGCTAGTGAGGCCTGAGTGACAGGAGCAGCTCCTATAGGGTTACACTGGGCTTAAAGGCACAGCACAATGATTCCTGATCCTGCCTTCTACCCTCGACCCAGACCTTTTCTGAACCAGCAGATATTTGCAATTCAATAGCACTTGCCCCTGGCTCTAGTAGCAGACAATGTGATCTTCCTGCTCTCCATAGGCACTCCCCTTCTTCCTCCTGGACACAATGTGGCTAACTAGCTTGTACAACACAGTATACTATGTGGGGTGGAGATTCCCTGTCACAGAGGTGAAAGAATACCCAGAATATTAACAACTAAAAAAGATTTAAGAGACAAAGGGAAATGTTTTTTAGGTGGCTTCACAGGGAGGTCAGGTGAATTCAATGTACTTTTTACCTGCTTGTCACAGGGACTTCAGACAACCAGGAAAAAAAGCAGGAACTAGATCACTAACAGGATAAATAGGTCTTTCACCATCAGAATGCCGGATCATGGCTCTATTGCTTAAGAAGATTTTTTCCTGAAATTCAAGGCCAAGTGTTGGCAAACTATATAACAATAAAGAGTAGTTTCATGCAAATTTGAATACTTAGAGGATAATGGGGAGAGGAAGAATGCCTTTATGTCCACCATTGTTAGCCAGCACATCTTCCTCAGTGGGAAGATGAAAAAAACTGTATTATTGAATCTTTCCATGTATGCAGAAAGTTGATTTCTAAGAATGTCTTACAAGCTGTGGTCCAGGTAGTCCAACAATGGCTGCCTACCAATGGAAATTTGAAGAAGCCAGCAGTTGTTCATTCCATGAGGCTGCATGTCTCAGCTGGTCTTCAGTATACACCAAAACACCAAGGAAGAAGGATTGAATGCTGGGAAAGTAATTTACTTGGTAGCCAGTGCTAGGGCAAAGAGGCAAAGAGAGAGAGCTTCCTCATTCAGTATGCTTCATATGCAGGCTGCCGCAGAGATGCAATCCAGATTAAAGGTGAATCTTAAACTTCATTTGATTTTTACTTTTTTGGTGTTTTTGAGACAGGGTTTATCTGTGTAGCCTAGGAACTCCTTCTGTAGGCCAGGCCAGCCTCAAACTCAGGTAAATCCAACTGTTTCTACCTCCTGAGTGCTTTGGTTAAAGTGTACATAGACACCAATCAACCAAAGGCAGATTTCACCTAAAATGATACAGATTAAAGATGGACCTTTTTTAAAACATTCAAAAAAATCCATCACAGGTATACCCAACTCTTAGGGTTTTAGTTAATTCCACAAGGAGTAGGTGTGACTACCAAGAATAGCACTCACAACAGCCAACAAAGAAGAAATGATAAAAGTTCTTACCTGCAGGAGTCAGGGAAAGCATGCTTTTCCTAAACAAAGGAAGTATGTGGATTTTACTTAGGAAAACTGGACATATTCATGTAGAATTCTCCCTATTCCTAAGCAGGCAAGTAAACAAATCTACTTCTGAACATGATAACAATGTAAAACAGAGACATTTAGGGGTATTCTTAATCCAATGTCATGCAGAAATGTATATAAATTATAAAATCTTTGGAAAAAATTGTCTCTGGAATGCTGAAAATCAATGAATCACACAGTAAAATACGTATTGCTTTGAAGCTTATTCAACCTGTCAATCTGATGTTCAATGTCGAAGATAACTGTACCAATGCTATTTTCACCAATAGAAAAGATAGAGAACACAAATAAAGGAAACTTCAAGAGAAAGACACTTAAAAGCACTGTATACTCTGCTCTCAAATGAATGGTTGTGATGAACTATATTATCCTCAGAATGAAGCTGCTTGTGCCTCTGAGCAGGCTGGATCAGTGGAAGGCTACAGCTCCTTCTTTGAAAGACCTTAGGGAAGACATTTAACTAGCCCTGGCTGCTGCCTGTCTCAGGGCTGTGACATCCCTGTAGAAAATTCCATTGTTCACTTTTTGTAACTTTTAACAAAATGAAATATTATGAGTGTTGTCCATGCGTGTGTCAGTGCACAGTACTTAGAAAGGTCAGAAGAAGGCTGCAGATGCCTGGGACTGGAGTTACAGCAAATTGTTAGCTGCATGTGGGTCCTAGAAATGGAACCTGAGTCCTCTGTAATGACAGCTAGTGCTCTTAATTACTGAGCCATGTCTCTAGCCCCTCTTTTTATTTAGAATTTATTTCCATAAATTGTTTTTCAGAAAATTGGCCGTCAAAAACCTCAGGACCCAGCTATACCACTCTTGGGAATATACCCAAGGAATTCTCAATCTTGCCACAAGGACAAATGGTCAACTATGCTCATAACAGTATTGTTTATAATAGCCAGAACCTAGAAACAACCTAGATGACCCTCAACTGAAAAAAATAGGGCACATATACACAATGGAGAACTACTCAGTAGTAAAAAACAAGGATATTGTGAAATTAGCAGGCAAATGGATGGAACTAGCAACTATCATCCTGAGTGAGGTAACCCAGACTTAGAAGGACAAACATGGTATGTACTTACTCATAAGTGGATACTAGATGTAAAGCAAAGGATAACCAGAGTGCAACCCATAGTTCCAGGGAGGCTAGCTAACAATGAGGACCCTAAAAGGGACACATAGATAGCCCAACAAAGGAGAAATAGATGAGCTCTAAATGAGCAAACTGGGAGTAAGGGGCATGGGTGGAGGGCAAAGAATGGGAGATGAGCATGTAGGGGAAGAGGAGGTTTGAGCTGGAAAGGGACAGAGTTTGAGATCAGGGAAAGAGATACCATGATAAATAAAGACATCATGGGAATAGAAAAATAAACAGGGTGCTAGGAAAGTTCTCAGGTACCCACAAGGATGACCCCACCTTTGACTACTAGCAATAATGAAGAGAGTGCCTGAACTGGCCTATTCCAGTGATCAGATGACTCAGTACCCAAACTATATTCATAGAGCCCTCATCAAGTGACTGATGGAAACAGATACAGAGATCCATGGCAGGGTGCCAGGATGATCTCTGGGAATCCAAACAATGAGAGAGAGGAAGGATCCTGTGGGCAGGGTACATTAAGATCATGATGAGAAAAGACATAGAGATGACAAATGACACTATTGGAAACCCACAAACTTAGTACGAATAACTGTCGAGCCCCTATTGGACTAGACTATACTCTCTGGATATGTGAGACAGTTGTTTAGCTTAAACCATTTAAAGGGCCCACAGGCAGGGGAATTGCAATCCATCCCTGGTACATGGGTGGGCTTTTTGAAGCCCAGTGCCTAGGGTGTGACAACTTGTGCAGTCTTGGTGCAGTGGGGAGGGCCTTGGACCTGCCTAAGCTGAGTGGGCCAGGATCTACTGACTCCCCATGGGAGATGTTGACTTGGAGGAGGTGGGAATGCAGGGTATGTTGGGGAGGAATGCTGGGGGCAGGAAGAGGGAGGGTCTGTAGCTGGTATGTAAAATGAATAGAAACTTTCTTAGTAATAAAAAAGAAGAAAATTGTTAATTAAATGACATTACATTCCTTTTCCCTTTTATCTTTTCATTCACTCCCTTCCAAAATCTCTTCTGAATTCTTCCTTTTTAAGTGTGAGTGAACAAGTATGATGAAATACATGATACAATCTGCTGCATCCATTTTTGTTAGTTGTACATGTATGGACGTTTGAGTTACCATGTTGTATTGGCCAAATAATTAGGGATCTCATCCCTGCTCTATTCTCACAAATATAGGAGAATTCTACTTTGTAATCCACATCAAGTATTTAACCCTGACTAGGCTGCCTTGTATTTTAAATATAAAGATTATACAACTTATGGTAGAAAATGTCTTATCATTTAAGAGCAACAAAGTTTCCTTCATAGCACCCAGCATCCATTCCCAGTACATATAGAAGCTTGCTACT
The DNA here is from genome assembly GCF_949786415.1 of Peromyscus eremicus. Taxonomy (NCBI): domain Eukaryota; kingdom Metazoa; phylum Chordata; class Mammalia; order Rodentia; family Cricetidae; genus Peromyscus; species Peromyscus eremicus. Next base: position 2,117,175 of record NW_026734290.1, read on the forward strand.
ATCTGTAACTCCAGCATCAAGGGCTCTGACACCATCTCATGGTCTTGCTGGCCCCCATAAGAAGAGGAGACTTAGACCATTAAAACTACTTTTCAAGAGGTGTGTGGTACTGCATTATTTTAGTACTAGCCATCTGGAGACAGAGGCAAGAAGACCACTCTGAGTTGTACAGCCTGTGCTACATAGTCTACAAATGCACACAGAGCACACAGACACTAACACACATATACACAGTAAAAGAACAAAACCTAAAAAAATACTAGAATAGGAGAATTGGGAAATTGGAAAAATACAATACATATTAAAATCAATTCAAGTGTCTGCCACTGGTGTCCATAGAACCATTTTCAAAAATAATTATGACCATGCGTACAATCACAGCCCATCAACCACAGCCACTGAGAGAAACTGAATACTTGTGGGTAGGCCACCACCATACCATGTTACCTGAACTGCCCATGATGAGCTGGGTGTTATCAGACCAAGCAAGTCATGAAGTAAGACACACTGCAGCAATCTCTTATCAAATGGAAGTGGTATATAAGTGATTGAGCCAAAGCAGGTCCTGAAGGCACAAGCAAGCTCCGTGAAGAAGTTGCCAAAATGCCTACGGTTTCTCCTGTGGATATTGCTCTGTATGTTGTGAGTGTGTTGCTCTAATTGGTTAATAAATAAAGTGCTGATAGGCCAGTAGCCAGGCAGGAAGTATACACAGGACAAAAAGAGACAAGAATTCTGGGAATAGGAAGGCTGAGTCAGGAGATGTCACCAGCTGCCACCATGAAAAGCAAAATGTAAAGATACTGTTAAGCCACGAGCCATGTGACAAGGTACAGATTTAAAGAAATGGGTTAATTTAAGACGTAAGATCTGGGTAGCAAGAAGCCTGAGCCATTAGGCCATACAGTTTTAATTATTATAAGCCTCTGTTTATTTGGTTCTGAGCAGCTGTGGGCCTGGAGAAAAATCCAGTTACAGGTTTTTACTCCTGTTACAAGGCCTTCTGCTGCCAAGCATGCACCTAGAGTCTCATGGGGTATTCCCTATGATTGGCTGAAGTAAGAGAACACTAGGGTCAATTGATGGTCCTGTACATCATGTAGGAACATCCCAGAAGTAGACAGCTGCAGCATTTCAATCCCATTTGGGCACAAGCCTGAAAGATATTGGTGAAATGTGTAAGAGCACAAAACAGATTGACCACACAGCTGCCATGACAGGCTTAGGGACCAAGGTACATCTGTCATAACAGGCTTACTGGTAGGCAATATCTGGATCCTTAAGCTGACACCACCCAGGGATCTACCCAAGGATGGGCCAGCATCTAAGGGAAAGTGTCTGACAATCCAAACATTCCAACTATTACATAAGGATAGATAAGATCAAGATTTACAGATGTTTGTGTGAAGGTGTCAGATCCCCTAGATCTGGAGCTACAGACTCCTGATCCTGGAGTTACACATAGTACTGAGCTTCTGTATGTACTAGGAATGGAAGCTGGATGCTCTGAAAGAATCGTCAGTTTTCTTAACAGGTAAGGTATTTTCTACCCTAAGTTTTCAGTGAACCAGTGCATTCCAGTTCTTCCGTTCTTTCCTGTTTTTGACAAATATGTGTAGCTGTCAGTGACAAGTTCCTGCATGCCCACATTTTGTGATTCACACTTGGGCCTTAAAGCTTCTCAGTCCCTACCCTCTCAATCCCTGTAACCTACATTCCTGGATGGAATAAGGATGTTCTAAAGAGACACTTATATCTCTCCCTTTGTCTAACTACTAATTAAACAATGAACCACATGAAATTTTAATTTCACTGAGCATGTCATTGTGGGAAAAGACTTGAATCCTCCAGATAAGAACATGGGATGGTTTTATGCATGGGAAAAATTCATTATATGTCTTTTAGATTACTTTATTTTGCATATCTTTTGCCATCTAAGAACTCAAGGATAAGTTAGTTATCTTATATTTTCTGTATTGTTTCAAATCAGTCAATTTGAATAAATGTCATGTTTTAAATTTTCATTAATAATTTGCTTTATTTCCTTTTCTGTTTCTGTTTTCTTTTTGTAGAGAATGGTATTGCTATGACTCTTTGGCTGGCCTGGAACTCACACTATAGACTACGCTGTCCTAGAACATCATAGAGATCTGTTCACCTTGCCACCAGAGTGCTTGCATCAAAGGTGGGCATGTCACTCACGGGATAACTTGGTTCCTTTAATTGGCTTCCTGAGGATGAATGGCTGAGCCTTCCTAGTTAGAGTAGCCAGAACACAGGTTCTGATCCTATCTCCAGTTACAGAAGACAGTTCCCATCAAATGTAGTTTTTCTGCCTTAATGTCTTTATTATTGAGTCTGTTATAACTGAACAATGACCTGGGAAGGGTTCTGTCCTTATTCTACAGATGGTGAAACCCAGGCTCACAGAGATAAGTATTTTTTGAATAAAGTTTAGTATAAATGTTCAAGTAACTCATCCCATCATACTAATGCCTCAGTAAATGCATTTGAAGGAAACTAAGCCAGACATGGTGTTTCAGGCCTGTAGTCATGGTACTTAGAATGTGGAGGTAGGAATTTCAAGTTTTCAAAGTCATCCAAATTGAGAATGGTCAATGGGGTCTGGTGAGAGGACCACAGAACTAAAGGAGACTATAATTGGCTTAGGAGGGTGTCCATAGTCTTCCCTGCAGCTTGAAAACATCAGTGTCATGGCATCAGCAATTGTTAGCTGAGGTATTTACCACTTCAAGTTTACTATTCTGGATAATATTTTTTATTTTTTATAATGTTTCCTGCGCAAGGCACCTAGATCACTTGGGATAAGACTCTTGTTGCTCCTTAAATAGTGAAATTCTCCTGCAGTTGGGAGAACTAGCCTCAGGCAAGGATGAGATCCCCAACTGCAAGTCCAATACATTGTGTTCATCCTTGAATCCTTATAAAGACAACTAACAGACATGGACTCAGCAGGTTTTATTCATATATTTGTGCATACATAATCTCACATGCATAATAAGGAAGAAATTGGAAGGGAAGAATTTGGGAACAGATGGGGAGAGGACAAGGAAGGGAGAAATTGATTTAATACATATTAATCAAAATGTATGAAAATACATTTTAAATAAAGAAGTGGCCTAGGGAGATAGCTTAACAGTTAAAAGCAGCACCAGGTTATTACATAGGACAGAGGTTCCATTATACCTAACCATCTCCTGTAACTCTCTTCTGGCCTCCGCAAGAACTCTGTACAGACTTCTGGAGGCAAACAACCTCATACATAAAATATAATAAAGCTTAAAAATGGAATTTTCTGCAATGATGTTACAGACCTGAGACAGACAGCAGGCAGGGTAGTTAAAATGATCTCCTTCCCATCTTACATACTTGAAAGACATTCTATGAAATCAATTTTCTACATACATGGAGAGATTCATTCTACCAGTCCTGATTATGTAGAAAAGCTTGAATAATACAGTTGTCTTTTTTTTCTCACCTGCCCATGGATGAAGATGTGCTGGCTAACAATGGTGCTCAGAAATACATTCCTCCCAGCTCCATTATTCTCTAAGAATTCAACTTCCCATGAAGACTACTCTTTATTTTATTTAATTTTCCAAGATTTTGCTCTAAATTTCAGAAATGAAACTCCTTAAGCAATGGAGCCATCATCCAGCTTTCTAATGGGAGATTGGTCTAATATTTTATTTCTCATCTGGGCACCTTGTCTAGCCATCCAACACAGTAGAGCCTGAAGAGGGTACGCATCACTCTGAAGCTCATGTTTTAAAAGAAAAAACCATAAGGCTACTCATTTATGGGTGCTAGTAGGGGTACAATTTTGATTGGCTCAAGTTTGAGGGGCTTTTCAGAATATCTGTGTTAACTTACTTTGTAGTTTTCAATGGTTGTTTGTCAAACTTTACAAACTACGTCCAGCATTGGGGCATTCTCTAGTTTATCAATTGCTCCCAGATAGTCCTTCAAACATGCTGACTTTGAACTTTGGACCATCTCTGGCATTGGGGCATTCTATGGTTAATCAGTTGTTATCAGATGGCTCTTCAAACATCCTGAATTTGTCCTGGGACCTGTGTAAGCAGCTCTGAGAACTTTGAAACTCAGGCCTGTTTCAAGATGGGGTGAGGAGCTTGCTTGAAATGGTGTTGGTTTGGTTTTTTAGTATGTACAAGCTAACTAGCCACATTGTGTCCAGGAAGAAGAAGGGGAAGTGCCTAAGGAGAGCAGGAAGAGAGCAGTTTTACTTTTGTAGCCAGGGTCAAGTGCTATTGATGTGCATATCTCTACTTATCTAGAAAAAGTCTTTGTCTGGGGTGGAAGGGAGGGACAGGAACTATTGTGCTGTGTTTTTAAGCACATTGTAACCCTATAAGATGTGCGCTTGTCACTTGTCATTAGCCAATCACATTCTCAAGGTGGCCTGCCAGTCAGAAATTGTGCAGGGTGCTTCCTGCCACCCCAGGCTTCAGACTTTTCTTTGAAGAGGAGCTGGCACCAGCAGTTTTGTGTGGTGTGGTGTGGTGTGAGTGCTCCTGCAGGGCGCTGAGCAGACAGCATGGCTGAGCTGGGAAACCATGACATGGTGAGTGAGAGAGGCTGCTGTCCCCAGATGGAGTGGAGCAGATGGTGAGGTGGAGGATACAGTGTGGTGGGTCCTCCCTGGATATGGATGGGAACCTGTGTGCAGAATACCCATGCTCTGAGATTCCATGTAGTACTTGAATCTCTCTGGACCCAGGGGCAGGTCTCTGAATAATTGCTCTGTGGGCTTAATCTGCTCACAGAATTGGAAGTAGGGAACTGTGCTTCATACCATCTTTGAACTTCAACATGCTTTTGGTGTACCCATGGAAAGCAGGTTGTCAAACTTGGAGAGTACCTTCTAGTACTGTACAAAGGATCAGTATTTTGCATTATTTTTTTTATGTGTAATATCTGTTTATAGTTAATTTTGTGGGTGGTTGTAAAAGGCATCTCATGTATTGGATAGCACTCTACTACTAAGGTGTGATGTAGATGAGTAGAATTGTTGATTTAAAGGATTTACTAATGCTTCGGAGATAGTAAGTCTCATAAAATAGAATTTAGTGGAGGAAGGACTACCTCTAAAAATCCGAAAAGATAAGAATATTCTTGCCAGGCCTGTTTGCTGTGGGATGGTCTGTATGTCAAATGTGTTGCTGATTGGTCAATAAATAAATCACTAATTGGCCAGTGGCCAGGCAGGAAGTACAGGCGGGACTAACAGAGAGGAGTATTGAGAGAACAGGAAGCTGGGTGAGGGAGACACTGCCAGCCACCACCATGACAAGCTGCATGTGAAGATGCTGGTAAGCCACCAGCCATGTGGCAAGGTATAGATTAATAGAAATGGATTAATTTAAGCTGTAAGAACAGTTAGCAAGAAGCCTGCCACGGCCATACAGTTTGTAACCAATATAAGTCTCTGTGTTTACTTGGTTGTGTCTGAGTGGCTATGGGACTGGCGGGAGTCAGAGATTTGTCCTGACTGTGGGCCAGTCAGGAAAATTCAAGCTATAAATGGCGCCCAATGTGTTGGCAAGAGTTTCCACCTAAAACCTGAGTAAAAAGATTCTAAAACAGAGGTAAAAACAGCTCCTAGTTGTCTCTTTCAAGCTAGCTGCAGCCTGCATGTTTGAGCTACTGGCGGGTTCCTAGCGTGCGTGCATGCCGGACCTGCAGTATGGTGGGAATGAGGCCTCTGCAAGTGGCACATTAAGCTGTGTGGTGGATTTAGCCTTTGCTAGTACAAAACAAAAAAAAAGAGGTTTCTGGGCTACACGCTGCTTTGATAGAAGCATAGACCCACTATTTCTGAGAGTTGATGGCTCCCAGAGCTGGCGGAAAATGTACCACTGCCATGTTGGGAAGCTGAAGTGGGCAGAGCCAGCAGCCACAGCACCCTTTCAGGCTTAGAAGGCTGCAGTTTAAAGCAATAGGCTCAAGCTAATATAAAAAAATAAGCCACGTAAAGATGGCTACCACACAGAGAATCTGGATTATGTTCTCTTTGATATTCGTAACTGAAGAAAAACATTTGATTACAAAAGCTGTTGGGTTATGCTAAAATGTATATTTTAAAGGTTCCTTGACTTCAAAATTTGGATGTAAGGATATGTTGCTTTGGAAAGGAGGCTCTGCTTTTGTTTCCACAGAAAGCCAGAGGCTATGGATTTGTTCCAGATTAAGATACATCAGGTTTGACCAGCCAAGACCACCTGAAAGGTCTCCGATGACACCATAGCCCAGATGATCCAACATCCAGAGCTGTTTCAAGGCAACTGGCTCAGACAATACAGCCTCATGGACTATTCCATAATCCTAAAATTTTCTTTGTGTCCCCATAAGATACAGCACCCCCCTCCAGCAGGAAGTAGTAAGAGAAGCTACGCCCAAATTCCCAAATATACCAAGCTGACTTTGGAGATGTGTAAAGGTTAAAACCTTCCTTTTTAAAAAAAGAAATAGGGAAGTGCTGTGGGATGGTCTGTATGTCAAATGTGTTGCTGATTGGTCAATAAATAAATCACTAATTGGCCAGTGGCCAGGCAGGAAGTATAGGCGGGACTAACAGAGAGGAGAATTGAGAGAACAGGAAGCTGGGTGAGGGAGACACTGCCAGCCACCACCATGACAAGCTGCATGTGAAGATGCCGGTAAGCCACCAGCCATGTGGCAAGGTATAGATTAATAGAAATAGATTAATTTAAGCTGTAAGAACAGTTAGCAAGAAGCCTGCCACGGCCATAAAGTTTGTAACTAATATAAGTCTCTGTGTTTACTTGGTTGTGTCTGAGTGGCTATGGGACTGGCGGGTGTCAGAGATTTGTCCTGACTGTGGGTCAGTCAGGAAAATAAAAGCTACACCTGTTAGAGATTAGGACAGTAGGATGCACTTTTGTTTACCAGGATTGTCCAGACATTTGTCTTTATAACATTACATAGGAGCCACAGCTAATTTACAAGCAGCAACCAAGACCAAATTATACCAAAGAATGAGATTCTAACAAGCTGCTTATTGAGACATTATAGGTCACAGTCAACCTTAAGGCCTGCTGTGTCATGAAGTTCCATTTTTCTTCTTGAGAAAAGCATAGTTCTGCCAGAAGGTCAATATGACACTAGGTGACAAGTATTTGAAAAGTGAAACAATGTTGTATTAAGGACTGGACTGATCAAGTAAGGCTTTCATTTAGGCCCTCAGGCCAGGAAGAGGATCATTCTTGGGAGAGCTATTAACAGCCTCGGGCCTAGGCCTTGGAAGATTTCCCTAAGTGCCTGATTGATTGACAATAAAACAGAACTCATTCCATAGAATCAGGAATATGTTTGGGTGAACTAGTAATGGTCTGGAACAAGAGCTTTTATGGTGGGGTTGATTCAGATGCCACATGGAACTATAGTTATCAGTCCCAAGATCACTGGTAGGCTTACTCAGTAATGATCTTGAAATATTCTGTGTTCCCTTTTGCAGCATTGTTTGATTAGTCTCCTCCTGAGTCTGTCTCATTGTGCGATAGTTTCTGCTTACTTCTTAGAAGTTCTCCATATCCTTCCATTTCCCCACTGGAAGTAGTATCCAGGGTGCTATTCTTTTTAAAAAGCTTCCGTATCATGCAACATAGCTTGTAAAAGACCATCCCACCCCAGCTTTACTTTTTTTCTACGTTCCACTCTTCCCATCATTCTCATTAACTGTCAGCTTCAACCCAGCACAATATCACTAATGAATGACCTACTGTCTCAGGATGTTTGGTATATTTAAGAAATAATTCTGGGAAATCTTTTGCTCTCTAACTCACCCATCTGCCCAAATGGCTAGAACTACATTTACACATCTCTGTTTATATTGTTCAAAGTGAAACCTGGAGCATGTAGCTAAAAGACACAAGGATGACAGCATATATTGAATGCAAAATGTGTCTAGGCTGTGTCCTCTTTGAGCATTTCTCAGACATGGATGGATACTATTATTAAAGGTATTTTTGTTTATTAATATAATACATAAAATTTCTCTATAGGAAGTCATATTAATTCCAGGACAGCCGTATTTTCATCCTGTTGGAAAAATGTTTCTGAGACAAGCTCTTTTATGTTGACTCCAGTGTCCTTGATTCCATCCTCTTTCTCTTCCGGCCAACGATCTCAATGTTCTTTCTACTATACCTTCAAAATTCTTAAATTAAATGACTGTAGCACCTCAGAGTTTTAAAATTATCCATTTGAGTCATGTAGTTGACTATCCAATGTCATCACCAGGAAAGGTTTCACATGTGGAGCATTGCTTCTGGCTCCAGACCAAATAGCAGAAATAGTTTATTGTGGACATTGCAGTGGGAAGCAGGGTAGACAACCAGATGCTGGGGTCACTGTTATAAAAAAGGATTTGATTATGGTAGCAGGAGTTGTTTTGTAATTTTCCATCATGTTTTAATTCATGTCACATGAATGATCACAGATCATACTGTGTGAGTGTGGAGTTTGGAAAAGTTATCTTGAGCCAATGAATATTGAATTTGCAATAAGGCAATTCTGCTGTGCAGGTATGTCCAATCCTGCTTGACTGTTATGTCAGCTCAAAGGTTTGAGAAACAGATAATTGACTGTAACTCGATGTGTCAAGTAATAGATCTCAGCAGTCCACTTATGCATATGGGCAAGATCAATCTATCTCATATTAATAAAATTCCCTCTATTAGGGAAGGACCTATTCTTTTTCAATATGAATATTACTAATTTTTTTAAATTTTAAAAATACATTATTTATAACATTTAAAGATGACTTATTGGTATCATTTTTAATACTTTCTTTTATTGCATTCCTGCCCTTATCTCTGTATGTTTCTTTTTTCCAGTGTCTCTAGATAATCAAGCACTTTATTCCTTTTCTCTCAAGTGATGTTGATTATTAATTTCTGTGTGGATCAGTGTCTCCTTTAGTTCAGGCTTGCCTCATTCTATGTAATTGACAATTGCATTGAAAACCTAATCCTTCCTCTGCTGTCCAGTGTTGGGAAAATAGTCGTGCAAATCCTTCCATTCTGGGCCTTGACTGGTCAGTCAGAAAGAAAAGTAAACCAATTAATGTGTGAGCCCCAATCTCTCTGTCTTTTATGGGAGACTTATAAATGAAGAGGAACCTCTGCAAGAATTGACTTCATTGACCAACTTTGAAGCTAGTGGAGTCACAGAGCAAGAAGGGAGAGGTAGGGTGGGGGTTGAGAGATTTCTGACTTCAACAGTACTTTAGATTAACAATGAGGAATTGGGTAATCAATTTTAGATGTTTCATAAATGTCCTGATTGGTCATTTCTTGGGGTCCACAGACAAGGGCAATCAAGAATCTGGATAAAGGACTGACCTTATCATGAAACCAAATTGCTATAATTACAGTAGTTCAATCAAAACAGATGTGGGTAAAGTGTTGTGGCCATGCCTAATCGGACTGTTATTTTTCAGGTTTTTAAATATACACCCAGAGATAAAAGGTTTGAGAAATCTTTCATGTGGTCTAATACAAATCGCTAGACTGTGGAGCACATGACCATAAAGTCTGTTTCAACTTTTCAAAATAATTTTTGAGATCATAACTGCATCATATTCACATTATCTTTACTGCCTCCTAGCCATACTATGACCACTCATTCTTTTCTAATTCATGGCATAGCTTTTTTTCCTGCTTTTGTTTCATAACAGTTATACAGTAACAACAGTTACTGTGTCAATGTGATCTTTCTTTGGCTACACTTTTTCTCATCTATGAGGCAATGGTTTTGCTTCACTGCACATTGAGTGTATAATGAAATGTGTACACAAAGGTACCTCTGCTTTAGATGAGGAACAGGATATACTCTATGAGATTAGAAGAATGTCTACAAAAAAATAGAAACTTTCTTGATCAGTTCCCTGTCTGCTAAGCTGGAAGGTCAGAGTTGTAAATGCTGTGCTTTATGAGTCATTGGATCTCTAATTACACAGTAGGTGAGCTGCTAAGATCCAGCTGAGTGGCCTTAGCCAATGAGGAAATCATTGCTAGGAATGCTTTGCAATCAGTAGTAGGAGTGGCAGGTAGCCTGCAGATTCTTCCCTGGATTATCCTCTGCTTCTCCTGTAATTATTTGTAAGGAAGACCACAAGCTATGACAAAGTGAGTATATGGTATTCAGAGGAGGTGTGTTGAGGTATTATTTCTGTTGGTATTGGGGTGGATGAGGAGCTAGACTGTGGTTCTATTGGTCCAGGTGGTGACCTGGGTAGTGGTCCTTGTATTTTGAGCCTCACTGTGAATGGATTTCTTGGGTAGGGGGAAACTGCAGTCCTCACATGGGAGGATAGGTTGCTTGTAATATCCCTGTCCAGTGTGCACACATGGACACTGCTTTTGGTGTGCAGTGGGAAGACAGATTGGAACACTGAAGGTTTGATTTCTAGAAGTTCTGAATATTGCATTTTACTTTCAGGTTTGTCTCATAAATCTTTCCAGTAGTTTAGAAAGATAGTGATGTGGATTGTCTTTTATCAATAAGTGATTAGAATGCTACTAACTTTCTGCTACCAGCAGCTGCAATGGTGTGATTTAGTAAAGTTCAGTTCCAAGGGATAAAAGGAGTTTCTGAGACACAGAGGTTTCTCAGGTGTGCATAGTGTTGGACACGTAGATAGGGCAAAGTCCATATCTTGTGTCATAATCCATGTGGCAGGACACAGATTTTAAATTATTCTACTATGTTGTTTTGGGATTGGGCATCAGTGGGGCTGGGTTTACCTGAAAACACAAGGAGGCATAAGGTTTTGCAGAGCCATAGCAAGAGATCACCTTCTTTTGCAGCAAGAGCTCTAGAGATTGGGGCTTCTGTCTTTGTAAGAAATATCAATAGCTTGAGGGTCAGAAACAATTGTTCAAGGGTCACTTTGAGTTAATTTTGTGGTAGTTGTGAAGTCTTATATAATTTCTATACACATAGAATCATAGGTAGCTGGGTAATGTTCAAGATCACACTTTTCCTAGCTAAGTTTTATTTGGTCTCTGATTAATAGTTGACTATTTTTCTGCCTTTGTTCTTGTTTTTTTCCTCTATCCTCTTTATTCTTTCACAAATATTACACTCATTCTTGATTGTTGTAGCTTTGTGGTAAGTACAGAAATGATATTACATCAACCTGTGTACAATTTTTTATATTCCCAGTGATTATTCTGTGTTTTTACTGTGAAAGTAGCTTTGTAATCAACTATCCTGTTGTAAATTGTTGAGCATTGTTGGATTGTGTTCATTATATGCTGCAAATTTACCATAAGCAACAACTTCATTTTGATGCATCATGTTCCCAAGAATCATTTATTTCCTTCTTTATTTAGGTTTTGTTTTTCTTATTGTTATTCTGTGAGAAACTTTTCATTTATTGGATACACATATATTTGCTATTGGTAAGTGGTTCAGCACATATTTTTTTGGGAATGATCTGAGTTCTGATAGCAATACTCAAGTTGAAAGGCTTATAATTATCTACCATTCCAGATCCTGTATACATATGAAAACCATTCTCATGCAGGAAAATATGCAAACATTGCAATAAACTTGTTTTCAAAATGCTTGTGACTTATAATTAGAGCAATAGAAATTGCTTTAGGTGTATACTGATACATTAAAAATCTAGTTTTTTGTATTTTGTTTTAAAAAGTTTTCATTTCCTCACTCTTATTCAGACTTACAGGCATCATTAATCAAAGGGAAAAAACATGTCTAAGTGTACCTAAAAGACATCCTTTTCTTTATCATAAAAGAATGAGATCCTTTTAGTAGTCAAAACTATTTTCTACAAAGTTAAACTATCAGAAGACTTGAAGTGAATCTCTCCAATTTTGGTGTCACACCCTCCTCACACAACCCATTTTCTGTTATGGACAAAGGAGAGAATGGAGTGTACAGGATATGTGCTAGTCAGTGATTTCTTGTAGTTTGATTTTTTTAAAAATGTTTTATTCTTGTGTAAGGGACCATGATATGTATTTGTAGATATTGCTTTATGTCTCTTTTTTTCTGTGATGCTATCTATGTCTTTACTTTTATTGTCATCTAATTATATTTTTTCTCTGGAAAATGTTGGACCTTCATTTTGTATTCAGAAAATTTCTTATTATGAGTTCCTTGATCATTTTTTGGTTGGCAACTTTTCTGTGGAGATACAGTTTTAGTTTTCTCTTCTTGATCTTAGAATCTTGCCTCTTCCCATTTCCAGGCATATCTGTGTTTTCTAGTTGTTGCTATATTTATGATGTGTTTTTGCTGCTTAAGTGATTGATCTAGTTAACCTATTGGCTTTGGATGTTTAAAACCTATTCATATATTATTGTATCTTTTTCCTTATTAGCCTCCGGTGTCATAGCCTAGATACATCTGAGGCAACATCAATTGAGGGTTTGCATAGGTCAAAATATCTGATCACTGTGTCTGAGAGAGATCGTGTTGGTATTGATAGATTTGGAAGGCTCTTCCACTGAGTTGGCAATATCTCTAAGAAAGTGGTCCCTGCCGGGCGGTGGTGGCACACGTCTTTAATCCCAGCACTCGGGAGGCAGAGGCAGGCAGATCTCTGTGAGTTTGAGGCCAGCCTGGGCTACCAAGTGAGTTCCAGGAAAGGCACAGAGAAACCCTGTCTCGAAAAACAAACAAAAAAAAAAAAAAGGAAAGAAAGTGGTCCCTGGCTGGATAAGAGAGCTTGCTTAGGATGAGACAGTGACAAAGCAAGAGGGAAAGCCATGAAGCAATGCTTCCTTATATTTTCCTTTCATTTATTAGTTTGAGCTTCTATCCTAAGCTCCCACAAGGACGGACTGTGGCCTAGGGTTATCAACCAAAAAATACCTATTACCTGAGTTGCTTTTGGTTAGAGAATTTAATCACAGAAATAGAAAAGAAAGTTGGAATAAAATAATGGTTTCATAAACGTGATGTTCTAGCTGCAAAGAACTTGAAATTATTAGGCTTGCCCTTACTATCCTGAATGGAATTGGTTTGTCATTGTTTGTTATCTAGCCCAGGGAGGTCATTGGTTCATGGCATCTTTCCTCCCAGCTTCTGAGTGCTGGGATTATATATGATGTATTCCTATCAATCATAAAAAAAACTATTGTTAGATGAGAAAATCTTGGTTTACTTTTTCTTGTAGAGTTAGAAAAGAAAGTGGTTCACTCAATGAGAGCTATATAACAGAGTTTACAGAGACTGAGGGCATCCGTTCACATCCATTGTGCTATTCACACAATGAGGGAACAATACAGGGGATTTAAAAACAAATACTCAACATGTGTAAAGTAATGGTAACCAAATTTGGCTGCTTGTCAGGATTGCAAAAAGAGCTTACTCCAGCTTACTCAACATCATCTGAGTTACTCTGAATCATGGCAGTTAGGAGATGGATCCCAGAAAATTGAATTTTCAATAAGAATTATTTAATGTAGGTATTTTGCAATTTGCAACTCTAGCGAGTTTCACAGAAGGAGGAACTCTCAACATGGCATCATGTGAAATCTGTCCACTAGAGGGATTGTTTGCTAGTACATGTACTCTGTATATTTTAAAGTATAAGGACTTCCCAATCCCCTGCCTATAGTAAGGGATGGTATCATAATTTGTATGCATCTTAAGTTGCCAACTTTGTGCTGTGGCAAAGACATCCAGCTAATGTTTAAGACTAGAGAAGTTTCAAACTGGTGTTAGCAGCTTCATAGACCAGTGGATACAGTGAATGTAGATAATTGTAGCCACTGTTGCTTCAGGTAAAATAATTTTAAACATTAAAATCTCTCCACTCATGAAGTTGACCTAAGATAGTTCAATAGTAAACCTGAGTTAGTTCTTGTATGTTTGAAAAGGAATCACACAAGACAGTATATTTGCACTGACGTTAGGTGCCAGCAATTATTTTATAAAGCTTATTTACATGTACTATTGAGATATTGAAATGACCCATTGAGTCAAAGCATGTTGCTGAACAAGTGCAATAAAATTGTTCCTGGGAACTCATGATAGAGAGAACCAAGTCCTGAAAGTAGTTCATTGGCCACTGTATATAAGGTCTAGCATGTATGTGCACTTACCCAACAAAGAGACACAAACATTACACACACCTCTCTGTCACACACACATGCAAATATACACACAATATACACACAAACACCCATACCACACAAAAACACACACATAGTACTCTAACACAGACAGACAAACACAAACTACACACACAGACACATGCATAAACATGAAGACACATACAAATATGCACACACACAGAGACACAGATCACATAAATAACATACAACACACAAACATATACATACACACACACAAATACATACACATCACACAAAGAGACACAAACAAATACACACACACACACACACACACACACACACACACACACACGTACCCACAAAGAAACATTCAAAAACAGTTTTAGTATTTAAAAAACACTTAGGATATGTGTTGAATAAACTTACACAGGACTGGATTTTTTCTTTGGTTTTTTTTATTTGTATGACATAACTTCATGTTCTGAGAAGATCTTACTTCATAAAACTTGTCTTTTCTGGTAGCCATAAAATAAATATTTGTCAAGTATGATAGATGGAAGACTTTGGTTACTATGAGGAGAGGATGCATAAAATATTTTTGCATTTAATATTAGTGGTTTAAAAGAATAATTTTGAATCTTTATCAGTACCATATAAGGCAATAACTGTAAATGATGGAAGCAGATGCAGAGATTCATAGCTAAGCAATGGGCTGAGTTCCTGGATTCCCGTCTTAGTGAGGGAGGAGAGATTACATGAGAAGGGAGGTCAAGATCATGATGAGGCAACCAACAGATACATCTGACCTGAGCTAGTGGGGACTCAAGGACTCTGGACTGATGGCTGGGGAACCTGAATGGGAACAAATTAGGTCCACTGAATGTGGCTGAAAGTTGTGTGGCTTGTGCAGTATGAGAGGCCCCTGACCGTAGGATAGGATTTATCCCTAGTGCATGAACAGGCTGTTTGGAGCCCATTGCCTATGGAGGGATAACTTGCTCAGCCCTGATGCAGGAAAGGGTGGGAGGCTTGGTTATGCCTCAACATGATATGCCAGACTTTGTTGACTCTGAATGGGAGCCTTGCCTTCTCTGAAGAGTGGATGGGGGCAGTGTGGGAAGGTGGGATGAGCAGGTTGAGGGGAGGGAGAGGAACTTTGGTTGGTATGTAAGATGGAATAAAAACCTTTTAAATATAAAAAAGTCCTAAAAATAGGCTGTGACTGTTGGAGATGCTGAAATTTAAAGACTCTTAGAGCTTAAGTAATAAAGGACATTTATATTTTGATAATGAAAATAGACCTTGTTTGGATTTGGTTTGTATTTTGACACATTCTTTCTATGTAGCCCTGGCCATCCTGGAACTGGCATGTAGACCATGCTGGACTTGCTAAGAGTAATGTCTATAGGGTCCCAACGTGTCCTATCATTAGGAGAATAAAAGATCTAAAGCACACTACTTGTCTTGTTAATGTAAACACTTGTTCATTATTGTACTGTTTTCACACACACAGATTCCACAGTGCTTTTGTGATGGCCAGAGGACAGCTACAGGGCATTTATTTCCTTCTAACACATGGGTCTTGTAGATCAACCTAGTCATTAGCCTTGGTTGCAATGGCTTTTATTGTCTGAGGCAACTCCTTAGCTCTCATATTTCTTATTACTTTCATTTGTCAGGGCTAATTTGCATGTGTGTCTAAGGATCTGAATGAGATGGTCTTACCTGTCTATACTTAAATATTATGCATAAATACATTTACCTGCCATCCTAGGACTTAATGCAGTTCAGCATAAATTTCATTCACTTCTACAATATACAACCATGTAGATTGCTTCTGGAATTCATAATTTGGTGTTCACATACACATGTCTTGGTGATTATATGTACATTGAAATATCCTTAATGTTATGAGAATCAAGCTGTTTTAAAATTATTACTTACAGCATAATTATGCTATTACTGTTATCTCTAATCACATTCTTCTATTGGTTATTGTGTGGATCCTAAACATTTTTTCAAGAGAATGAAATCAATTTCTATGTGTTAATTAAAAGCAGCAATATTTGTTTCTGGTATGCAGTAATATTAAGTGTACCACATTTGTCCCTCACTTTGCTCCTAAAATCTAAGCTCTCCTATTTGATACTGTGCATTTTAATGTTTGGTCATTACATACTTAGAACAATCACAGTATAAGTACATATAATATATCAATAGATTTTTTTAGTTTTTAACTTATATGGCTCTTGAACTACTATTTTCAGAGATACATTTTGTTACTACTCTGTATTTATGATAAAATAATAGCAAAATATAGAAAGTGGTAATGCAGTCATATTTATA
This sequence comes from Peromyscus eremicus, assembly GCF_949786415.1. Classification (NCBI taxonomy): domain Eukaryota; kingdom Metazoa; phylum Chordata; class Mammalia; order Rodentia; family Cricetidae; genus Peromyscus; species Peromyscus eremicus. The sequence continues at coordinate 2,133,638 of NW_026734290.1, forward strand.
TCAAAGTATATACCTTTCCACTTATTTATATACTTATAGCAGAGGATATACCTAGGCCATCATTGTGGAAACACACTCCCAGAACTAAAAATGAAATGCAATTCTGGATCTTATACTGCCTTTGAGCATGTATAGGGCACTTGAAAGGATGGTAGCATATTTTGATAGATATTAAAATGGCCACACAAGCATGCTTCATATGTCCATTTGTTTGGAATATCTTATTCGTACCCTTTACCAGGAGGTAATTTTTATGTTTGTTGTTGAGATATATCTCTTGTCTGCAGAAGAAGAATGGCTCCTGGTTTCATATCCATTCTTTTTTTTTTTTTTTTTTTTTTTTGGTTTTTTGAGACAGGGTTTCTCTGTGTAGCTTTGTGCCTTTCCTGGAACTCGCTTTGGAGACCAGGCTGGCCTCGAACTCACAGAGATCCGCCTGGTTCTGCCTCCCGAGTGCTGGGATTAAAGGCGTGCGCCACCACCGCCCGGCCTCATATCCATTCTTTTAGTCTGTATCTTCCCATTGGGTAATTGAGACCATTTATATTGAGAGATATTAATGACCAATGATTGTTGATACCTGTTATATTGCTTTTGTTCTTATTGTTCCTTTGCATGTGTGTGTGTGTGTGTGTGTGTGTGAGAGAGAGAGAGAGAGAGAGAGAGAGAGAGAGAGAGAGAGAGAGAGAAGCTGAGAGAGAATGTTCATTTCCCACTTTTCCTTCTTTTGGCTTAGCTGGTGTGTCATTATTTCCTGTGTTTCCATGAGTGTAGTTAAGCTCCACGGGTTGGAGATTTTCTTCTGTAGGGCTGGACTTGTAAATGATATTGATTAAATTTGAATAATCATGGAATATCTTATTTTCTCCCTCTGTTGTAATTGAAAGTTTTGCTGGGTATAGTAGTCTGGGTTGGCATCTGTCATCTCTTAGAGTCTGCAGTGCATGCGTCTAAGACCTTCTGGCTTTAGAGTCTCCATTGAGAATTCAAGTATAATTATAATAGGTTTCCCTTTATGCATTACTTGGTGTTTTTCCATTGCAGCTTTTAATATTCTTTGTATATTCTGGATGTTTAGTGTTTAGATTATTATGTGCGAGGGAACTGTTTTTGGTCCAACCTATTTGGAATTCTCTATGCTTCTTTTACTTTGAACTCCTCCTTTAGGTTGAGACATTTTCTTCTATTATTTTTTTGAACATATTCTCTGTTCATTTGACCTGAGTTACTCCTTTTTCATCTATTCTTTATTATTCTTGTATTTGTTCTTTTGTACTGTCTTAGATTTCCTGGATTTTTGTTTCAGAAATTTTTTACTTGGGGGGGGGGTTGACCAATTTAGCCGTTACTTCTATCTTATCTTTAATACCTGAGATTCTTTTTTCCATTCCTTCTATTCTATTGGTGGAGCTTGCCTCAGTATTTCCTGTTTGCATCCCTAACCTTTTCCTTTCCAAAATTCCCTTAGTTTGTATTTTCTTCATTGCTTCTATTTCCATTTTCATGTTTTGAAAAGTTTCATTTATTTTTTTCAACTGCTTGTTTCCTTTTTTTCTGTTTCTTTGAGATAAGGTTTCTCTGTGTAGCTTTGCGCCTTTTCCTGGAACTCACTTTGGAGACCAGACTGGCCTCGAACTCACAGAGATCCATCCACCTGCCTCTGCCTCCTGAGTGCTGGGATTAAAGGTGTGCACCACCACCACCCAGCTCAATTGCTTGTTTCCTTTTTCTCGGTTTATTTAAAGGATTTATTCATTTCCTCCAGTTGTTTGTGTTTTCTTTGATTTCTTTAGGTACTTATTCATTTCCTCTTTAGGGACGTCTATCATCTTCATATAGTTGGTGTTAAGGTCTTTTTCTTGTTCTTCAGCCATGTTGTAATATTCAGGGCCTGCTGGGTTATGGTGGAGACTTATTGCTCTGTCTGTTATTGACTACATTCTTATGTTATCATCTAGACATCTGGATTTGTGATGATTATAGTTCTAAGTCTTGATTTCTGGGTTTGTCTAAGTTGCATGGGTGTTAAGTTCTTGGGTTTTTGTTTCTCCTCTGGATTTTTTCATAGTGGAATAACTTTGTGTTCCCTGATTTATTGGTCTGCTCTGCTCATGTGTTCACAGGGAATGCCTACTGGTGTCGGTGGCTGGGTGTATGGGGGAAGGAGCAGCAATGAGATGGGGGAAGGAGGATTAGAGAGGATGGTCTATGAGATCCACAGAAGGTGTGGGCAGGATGAGGGAGGCTTCAGCTGGGGATCTGTTGCAGCACTAAGGACAAGCTGTAGGGGATTTGATCTGGGGGAACAGATCACACCTCTGCCTTTTAAGTTCTTTCTGCAATATCTTCCACAATAATTCCCCAGACTTAGGAAGGGATTGAGCTATGTATGTTGATTTGAGCCTCAGCATTCCTTGTCAATTATTCTTTACACCTTGGCCAGATATACATCACCATGTCAATCACAACCTACTTAGAAGCATCTAAGTTTAGGTTTGGGTGGTCCATTGCTCTTTGGATATAATGGTAAGGTATTTTAAGTCAGTTTAATTTTATTTCTGCTTTGCACATGATAGTAATGCATTTTTCCCATGCACAGCCTGCCCATGACATGTATATCCTTAAGTTCTTAGTCTGATTATGGTGCCATGTATTTTTTTTTCATCCTTTGGAAATAGACTTTGATACAGTCAGGAAGTAGTTGTTACTCTCATGATACTTGTGTTATTATTACACCAGTGGGCAGATCTTGACTGGCCAGTTATTATTGTAGCTTCAAGTGTTGGTAGTTGGGCATGACAGATGATTACTTTTCTCCCCCAGTAGCTTACATAGCACTTTCCAGCACTGTGAAAGCAAGTCAGTATGGATAAAGCTTCTGCTTCTTTACCACTTTGATTTTGCCATGTTCTATGACGCAAGCATATGGTGTCTTTATCAATAGAGTCACATCATCAAGTTCTTGAGGATAAACAAAAAAATAACAATGTGGTGTAATGTTTAAGGAATTTTTGGAACACAACTGGCAAAAACTCCAAGAGAAGTAACTTACACATGGCATAGAATTTTTTTCCCTCTGTTGGCTATTAAGAGCTTATTTTTCTGTTTCAGAGTATCTCATTTCAGTCCTGTATCTCTGCCACCTCTCTGTCTATTAACCTTTCTATGTGTGTGTTTGTGTCTCTCTGTGTGAGTGTTTGTTACTGATATTAAAGTGTTGTAAGTTTCCATGTTTTTTCAAAAGGTTTTTTGTTTTCTTTATCACTTTCCCATCTCCCTTCCATACCCTACCTTAACCCCCATTCCAGTTTAACACTCCTTGTTCTATTTTTCCCTATGTATCTGTGCATTTTGTCTCCCCTTTCTCCATGGCCATTCCCAATGGATTTGGTGAATTTTATGGAATAAAATTTGTGTGCCACATCTTCCAATTGTAACTCTATTATTTATTTGACTGTTTGTGTCTATGTCCTCATTTATGTGTGGAAAGGCGTGCATGTGTTTTGTGGTTTGGGTATAATAGAGAACATTTTAGGTGTCGGTCCTTTCCCTTCATCGTGTTTGAGACAGAGTGTCTTCTTTACTCTCACATGTAAATAAATGTCTGCCTTTTATCTTGTCTTAAAATTACTGGATTAAAAGTATGCATTGTGGCAACTGTTTTTATAATACAGAAGTAAAGGGATGGTTGCAAGGTGAGTATTTATTTGTTAAACATTTTTCACAACCCTGAAGTTTATTAAGTAGAGATTTTTGAGTGCATCTGTTTTGAGACACATTCTAATCCTGTCTGACCTCAAACTTACTAAGTAGTAGACAAGCTAGGCCTGAAACTTGAAGAGATTCACCTGTTTCTGCTTCATGTGACCAGACGTGCATTAAAAGAGATTTTTATTATGGATTTAGCACAGATATTGGTAGGAAGAAGGGAATTTGGGAAAGTGTCATCTTGTGAGGCAGAGCCACACTGAATTAATACAAAGCCTTGTTACAGTTTTGGTCATTTTCTAAGTTCCATTTCAGTGAGTTTTTAGGGAGCTTGTCCGTGTTTGTATCTTTCTCTTCTCTGTCTCTCTCTGTTTCTCTGTCTCACTCATTTTCTTTGATACCCCCAAGGAGTACAATTAACAAGGGAGAGATATGTAAGAAAAATATCCTAGATGGCGCTATTTAAGTCCTTTGAGAATGAAGCCTCACCTGTCTGAAACAGAGCTACAGGATTTTTTGTCTTCCCTCAGTGTCCACATTTCAATCCTTCTTTTTTTATTTTTATTTATTCTTCTGTCATACAATACACCCCAACTGTAATTTTCCCTCCCTCCACTCCTCCAAGTCCTCTCCATTGCTGTCCTTTTTACCAGATCCACTCTTTCTCCATTTCCCTTCAGAATAGAGCACATATCCCAGGGTTATCAAAAAAAAAAAAACCTGCATAACAAATGACAATAAACCTAAGCAGGAACCCTCATATCAAGGCCAGATGAGGCAAGCTAGTAGGCAGTAAAGGATTTCAAGAGCTGGCAAGAGAGTCAGAGACACCACCCACTTCCTCTGTTAGGAGTTGCACAAAAACACCAAGCTATACATTGGTAACACATATGCAGAGAAACTAGTGTGGACTCATGCAGGTAGTAATTGTAGTTTCAGTCTCTGTGAACCCCTGTGAGCCCTGCTTAGTGGATTCTCTGGGCTGCGTTCCCTTCTGTGTTTTAGTTAGGACATTTTTTTGAAAATCTTTTCTGGGCTTTTGAGCTGAGATATTTCTCCTTCTATTCCTATTATTTTTAGGTTTGATCCTTTAATAGTGTTCCAGATTTCCTGAATGTTATGTCTCAGGAAATTCTTTGATTTAACATTTTCTTTCATTGACATAGCCATCTATTCTATCATATCTTCACAGCCTGTTCCATGTGTCATATTCTTTTGGTGAAGCTTGCCTCTGTAGTTCCTGTTCAAGTAGCTAGATGTTCATTTAGAGAATTCCTTCAGTTCACATTTCTTTAATTGCTTCTACTTCCATTTTCAAGTCATGAAGAGATTCATTTACTTCTATCAACTCTTTGTTTGTCTTTGGCTTTCTTTAAGGGATTTGTTAAATTTTTCCAATATTACATTTATCCTCTCTCTGCTTTCCTTAAAGGGATTCTTTCACTTCCTCTATAAGAACTTCTATCATATTTATAAGTTTGTCTTAATTGTCCTTCAATTGTGATGGAATGTCCAGGGCTTGCTGCACTAGGATAGCTAGAATCTGTTAGTGAAATATTGTTCCAGCTGTTATTGATTATGTTCTTATGCTGGTGTCCAGGCATCTGGATTTGAGGTGATTGTGGGTCTAGGTGCTGATTTCTCAGTTTGTCTTTTTTGGATGGGTGTTTTATTCCTTGGTTTCTATTTGCTCTTTGTTCTTCTTTTCTTTGTGGTAATTGAACAGGGGTTCTCATCCCAAGTTGGGGCCTTGAAATCTTGTAGCATGGCCTTTGTTCCAGCAATGAGTATCTGCTCAAGTTTGTGGATGACAAAATGGAAGAGAGGAGAAAGTTTGGAGATAAGGTTGAGAGGGCACAAAGAAAGTAGTGGAAGTCATTGGGCAGGTGGCCTACATGGACATCTGGCAGATTGTATGTCCTTTGGTTAGAGAAAGTATTCAACAGAAGATGGAGGCTACAACACAGAGATTAAGAGAGAAGTGGGATTTAGGATAGTGTTGGGGGGTTATTGAAAGATGGGAGGAGGTCCAAAAGTGAGCAGGTTACAAAGATTTCTGGTGGTTGGCATGGCCTCTGGTCCAGCAGGGGGTCTTTATCTCAAGTTGTCTATCAGTTTTTCTGGATTGTGTGCCTGCATTTGAGCAGAAGATATCCATTCCATTTGGGGTTGAGGACATGGCTTTGAGAGTGGCAACTGTTGGGTTGATGGGCAACTGTGTCTTGGGAGATGTGGGGATCATGGAAGTTTCATGGGCTGGTGGCCTGATCTTCTGGCTGGTGTGACATGCACATAAGCAGGGTTTGTCTGTTTGTGTTGGTGGCTGGAACAGAGCTTTATTCCTCTTCTTCTAAAAGGGAGTATATTCTGTGCAATTGTATGTTGGAAATTCTTTATTTGTTTCTTGATTTACAAGATTTGACAGTCAAGAGATTGTCTTGAGAGTCAGAAGAGAGTTTGAACATTTGAGCTGTTTGAGGCTGTTACAGATTATGAGAACCATTGAACTTAGAGTAAATATATTTTCATTTTTACTTTTCTCTTGGTATTTATTCTTCTCTCATACAATTTATCCTAACTGCAGCTTCCACTTCCTCCAATTCTAGTCAAACCCCTGAAATCCTCATTTTTCCAAATCCATGGCTACACTGTTTTCCTTCAGGAAATAGTAAGCTTCCTAGGGATATCAACCAAACACATCATAACAAGGTGCAATAAGGCTAGGCACAAATCCTCATATCAAGGCTGAACAATGTAACCCACTAGGAAGAAAGAGGCCCCAAGAAAAAATTAAAGAGCCAGACACCAAGACTCCTACAGTTAATAGTCCCACAAACACCCCAAAGAAAACAACCATCGCAAGAATGTAGAGGACCTGGCACAGAGCTATGCAGGCTTCATGATTGCCACTTCAGTTTCTCTGAACCTCTAGGTACCCTGCTTTGTTGATTCTTGGGCCAGGTTCTCCTTGTTTCATCAATCTCCCTGGATCTTACAATATTCATTCCCTCCTTCCACAGGATTTCTACAGCTCCACATCATGTTTGAGTAAGGATCTCTGCATGTGTTCTCATCATCCACTGAAAGAAACCTCTCTAATGACTATTATACTAGGCATCAATATTTTATTATAACAGTATATAGTTATAAACCTTCTCATTGTTTTTTCCTTGGTCAGTTGTATTTGGTTCTTTCCTAGTTCACTGAGCCATCCAATTCCAGTTCCTATCCATCTAGTCAGTGCCAGGCATGGAATTCACTCATAGCTTGGGCATCAATTTTCACTAGTCATTGGTTAGACAGTACAGAAGCTCTGAGCCACCATTGCCCCAGCATATCTTTCAGGCAGGACATGTGTCAAGTGTCAGCTGAATGTTTTTTGTCTAGCTTGGTGTACCAATTCCACAACTGGGAGCCTTTTGTGGTTCCAGAAGATCATTGGTTCAGCCTCTGTATTCTTTTGCTTTCTATTTTTTTTTTGGTTTTTCAATACAGGTTTGCTCCCTATAGGTTTGGGAGCCTGTCCTAGAACTCATTTTGAAGAGAAAACTCAAATTCACAGAGATCTGCCTGCCTCTGCTTCCTGAGTGCTGGTATTAAAGGTATATGCCAACACTACCCAGCCAGGCTCTGTATTTTTTATTACTAGGGGTACTCACTAGGACCACCCTTATAGGTTCCAAAAAGTTTGCAGTGCACTGTTTCCATGTCCTCTGCTAAAATCTTCTCTGTTCCAGTTATTTCTCCCTGCCCTTTCCCCATCTGTTCCTTCCTTACTCCCCTGACCATTCCTGTTCCCATCCCCAACTTCCTCCAGTGCACCCACAAAATCTATTCTATTTCCTTCTCCCAATAAGATTAATGTATATACCCTAGGTCTGCTCTTGTTACGTAGCCTCTATGCATCTCTGTGTTGTACTGTGATTAACTACTTTTACTGTGATTGTACTTTACTTAACAGCTAATTTTCACATATAAGTGAGTATAACATGTTTGTCTATGTGCTTCTGGGTCTTCTCACACAAGATAATAAAGAACCCAAGAAACTAGACAACAACAAACCAACCAATGAAGTTATGATGAGGTACACCTCTAAACTGAATTCTCAGTAGAGGTATCTAAAGTGGCTGAAAAAGACTTAAGAAATGTTCAACATGCTTAGCCATTAGGGAAATGCATATGGAAACTACTTTGAGCTTTCATCTTACACTCATAAAGATGATTAAGATCAACAACACAGGTGAGAGCTAGTGCTAGGAATGACATGGAGCAAGGGGATTCATTGCTATCACAAGTTGAAATTTGTACAGGCACTGTGGAAATCACTATACAATTCTTAGAAAATTGGGAGTCAATCTACCTCAAGATCCAGCTATACTTCTCTCGTGCATATACCCAATGATACTCCTCCATCTTACCACAAGAATAATTGCTCAACTATGTTCTGGCTATCTTGACCTGATTGCATTGACTATTCTGGCATTCAACTCAGAGGCAGATAATCCTGTGCCTGACTTTGGAGTGTTGTGTTTAAAGCCATAAGACAATACACCCGGCTTGTCCATCTTATTTTCTCCTCCATAGTTAGTTATTGTTCATACATTTTTTTATGTGTACTCTGTATTGTTCATCAGTTTCCTTGTCTCTATGTTTGTTAATAGGCATTTCTCTTGTAAGGTGGTATCCTACTCAAAGGGAACAGAAATGACAGAGGTTACCCTTCTAAAGTGACTTGGCAGTTATATTATAATATGTATGTCAGGAAATAAGTATGAAGTGCACCAGAATTGTATGAATATACTGACAAAGAAGTATACATTTATAATGTTCTCAGTATCATGCTTTCTGCTGTACATATGTATGGGATCTTTTAGAATGCAATGACCTATGATGATGTTCATGTCAACTTCACTTGGGAAGAGTGGACTTTGCTGGATCCTTCCCAGAAGAATTTCTACAAAGAGGTGATGATTGAGACCTACAGGAACCTCATTATTTTACATAAGACAGTGTATTTTCCTTCACATTTAAAAAAAATGGGGGCAAGTGTTTCTTGGTTTTGGATATTCCTGTGTAATCTGATTGAGAAAGAAGAGTGAGGTGAATAAATCAGGCATGTTTCTAAGATCAACTGAAGATAGTAACATAAATTTTACAATGCTTTGAATAATATAAATTTTCTAGTACTCTATTTTGTGATTCAGTTGGGAAAATCATAATATTGAGGAACATTTTCAAAATTCTAGAAGACATGTAAGGTAATTTTCTTGTGCAAGCTGATAAAAATATGCTTGTAAATAAATTATATTTTGTCGTGGAAATTTTAAATAAAAGCAGCAGTGTAAATAAGTACCACTTAAAGTGCATTGATGATTATTAAATGCTCGCAACACCATAAACATGAATTTCAGGTTGGTGAATGGCATTTTCAAAGCATTCTTTTAAGAACAATGTCAAAGAAACAGTTTCTCCAAAGAGATCACTATTAAAATCAGAGGACCATGACAGCTCTTCTGTAGAACTGTCAGTCTTTTTATTTCATAACATTCATATTACAAAAGTTATACACAGTAAAGGTCTGATAAGTATATTGTCAAAACTTTCTATTGAGAAAATAGTCCATAGTAATGCTAGTGTAACTCATGTACTTGTTGTGACTGAGCTGTTTAGTGAGTGGGGCAGTTAGAGTCAAAAGTCAAGGGATGTTGTTGAGGAGAAAACTTAATCCGTATAGCACAAGTCTATCAGGATAGAAAGTCAAACGGAATTCAATGTTGATATCTTTTATTTGCTATTCTACCTTTACTAGGTATATCATATATCACTCTGGATACAAGCCATATGAGCATAGTGACATGGAAGACATAACTTACCTCAATCTCATTACAATGAGTAGATATGTAGCAGTCCCCACATTGAGTATACTTGTTGAATTTAATTCTAGTATACACATAATTGATTTTTTAGCTTTACTTTTAATACATTAACAAACTCACACTACAGAGAAGCCCTATAAGTACTAGGACTGCATAAATAAAACATGGGTGTAAAAACAATGATGAAATCTTAGGATCTGATTCTTCTTTATAATTAGACCAAAGTGAAATTTAATTCATACAGATATAAAGAGTCAATAGTGTAATGAGTATGGTAAAGATTTTATATGTGCTTGCAGGCATGAAAGAAGTCAAACTGCAGAGAAGAAACCTTTCATATAAACTGAATATGGTAAAACCATTGTATATGAGAGTCAATCTTCAAAGGCATGATAGTGCACCTATGGGAGAAAAACCCTTTTAATGTAATCAGTGTGTTAAAGCCTTTGCCCATAACAGTCATCTTCAAAGGAATAAAAGAACACATACTGGAGAGAAACACTATGAATGTAATCAATGTGGTAAAGCCTTTGCACAACATGATAACCTCCAAAATCATAAAAGAACACATACTGGAGAGAAACCCAATGAATGTATTCAGTGCGATAAGGCCTTTGTACAACCTAATACTCCTCAAATACATAAAAGAACACATACTGGAGAGGTCCCCTATGAATGTAATCAGTGTGGTAAACCTTTGCATGACATGCTCATCTTCAAAGTCATAAAAGAACACATACAGGAGAGAAACCCTATGAATGTAAGGAATGTGGTAAAGCCTTTGCATGATTCAGCATTCTTCAAAGGCACACAAGAACCCATACTGGAGAGAAACCCTATGAATGTGATCAGTGTGGTAAAGCCTTTGCACAACATGGTCATCTTCAATGTCATAAAAGAACACATACAGGAGAGAAACCCTATGAATGGAATCAATGTGGTAAAGCCTTTGCGCAACACCAAACTCTTCAATTGCATAAAAGAACACATACTGGAGATAAACTCTATGAATGTAATGTTAAGGCCTGTGCTCATCACAGTTCTCTTCAAATACATAAAAGAAGACATCCTGGAGAGAAACCCTGTGAATGTAATCAATGTGGTAAAGTCTATGCTCATTGCAGTACTCTTCAAATACATAAAAGAAAGCATGCTGGAGCAAAAACCTATGACCATAATTAATGTGGTAAAGCTTTTCGTCATCACAGTCATCTTCAAATGCATGAAAGATCACATACTAGAGAGAAACCCCATGAATTTAATCAGTATGGTGAGGTCTTTTCACACACAGTACTATTCAAATGATTGAAACAACACCTATTGTGTGAATGAATGTAATCTGTGTGATAAAGCCTTTGTATGCATCAGTAGTCTTTCAAATCATTAGAAAAAGACAAAGTGCCGAGAAACCCTATAAGTATAGTCAGTGTCATACAGTTTTGCTCTTTACACACAATTAATCCTTTTTCTGTGCAGTCAATCTCATTTAGCCTTTGCACATAACAATAGGCTTTGAGTACCTGCAAAAAGTACTGAGGGCTTATTATTATAATGTTTTTGGCAAGATCCTTATCCAAAACACTTGCATTCAGTTACACAATGGTGTTCATACTTTGAAAAAGCATTTGACAGTGTCAGCAATATGTTCATACATTATGATGTCCATTTTTACTATGTTTGCTCCTGTAAAATCATGGAATATATGAACTTATTAGTTCATAAATCCCTGTGTGTAGGGTAAAAGATCAGCCAAAGAAACACACCTGGAAACTAAAACCAGAGCCAGTGAAAAACATTCAATTTGGCACTAAAACCAGAGCCAAAGAAATACACTCTGCCTCTGACCATCTGAGCACAAAACCAACCAATTCATGAGCAGAAAAACCAACCAATTCCTGAGCACAAAACCAATCAATCACTGTGCATGAAAGCCTCCCAGTCTTTGAGCTTCAGCTTGAAATCCAACCAATACCTATCCTCAAAATCTTTTCACTGCAAATCCCTACCATTATGATGTCCCATATAAGTCCTGTGTTTGTTTAGCTGGCAGCTGCTCTTTTTCACACTGACAGGCAGCCACTCTTCTGGATTCTTCTCCCCTATATAAATCTCCTGAATTAGATTTGGATTAAGATCTTTTGCCAGAGCAGAGCAGAATCTCTGCTGGGAAACTCCCAAGTGGAGTCGAGCAGAGAAGCAATTGACATCTCTGCTGGGAAACTCGCTAGTGGAGTAGAACAGAGAAATAATGGACACCTCTGCTGGAAAATTCTTTTCGGGGAGTGGAGCTTAGCAGCAAAGGACATCTCTTCTGAAAATCTCTCTTAGCTGAGTGTAGCACAGCTAAGCTGTAATTGTTCATTTTTGGAGAGGAGCAGGTTTGCCACATCCTTCAAGTAAACCATCCCACACTGGGACAAGCTTTCAGGACTAGCCTAACTTTCTAAGTCAGTATTCCTATCTCCTCACAGCTTTAGGTATCCAGCTTTCTTTCACAGCTTTTTTTTTTTTGAGAGCTGTAGGTATCCTGGAAAACTTTTCCTCCACAGCTCCAAGTAGAGCCTGACACCGCAACAGCCAGGATGTCTTTCTCCTCTCAATTGTATATAACCAGGATACCTTCCACTCCCAACTATAGGTGTAGCCTAACTTTTGATACTCAGGGAAATTTTCCTTTCAGAGCTAAACACTTCCACTATGAATTTATATAACAATGTAGTATTTTTAGATTTTATACTCCTCTTTTTTTTTTGTTTTTTTGAGACAGGGTTTCTCTGTGTAGCTTTGCGCCTTTCCTGGAACTCACTTGGTAGCCCAGGCTGGCCTCGAACTCACAGAGATCCACCTGGCTCTGGCTCCCGAGTTTATACTCCTCTTTAATTAAATGAAATAACTAATTCAGGTGTCAAACTTAATGGATTTGTATTAGTTCCTTTTCTGTTCTTGTGATATAATGTCTATGTTCACTAATAATGAGTTTTATTTGGCCCCAGAGGGATAGAGTATCACCATATTAGTGGCATGGCAACAAATATCAGACATGGCAGCTAAATCGAGAGCTCACATCCTTACCCTGCAAAATGAATCAGAGAGTGGGAACTGAAAATGATGTGTGGATGTAATTTATCAAAGCCTACCCCCAGTGACATATTTCCTCAGCAGAACAGCATTTCCTAAACCTTCACAAATGATACTGCCAACTGAAATGGATTTATCTGACTTCATGTGTACATGATTGCTTTCTGTTACATGAACCAATTCACAATGAAGAAAATCTCTGTAAACCTTTAAATGTCTCAATACCTGTATTATAGCAATGCATGCTTACAAATGAAAAAGTTTCATTAGTGAAAAATTGTTTTTTTAAAGAGTTGTTTTAATTTTAATTATGTGATGTCAGTACACTTTTTTGGTGAAGTATGTGAATTTGCATGGTAGTTTCTGAAAATGTTACACTAGGATCTTCTTGTAACAAGAACTAAAGGAAGTTGTCAAAATCAAGTCTAATTCCTGGGAATGAACTTTTCTTAACTGCCCAACCATGTCTGTAGCCATGAAAATATTTTAAAGCCTATTTATATCATGTTAAAATCAGGAAAGAGGGACAAACACATACAAGAGAAAAATTTTATTCATGTAAACAATTTGGTACAGATTTTAGACATCACAGTAGTCTTCAAATTAAAGAAAAAGATCTTACATCATTTTCTTTCATCATAGTCTTGAAGGAAGTAAATTAGTTACTATGTTTAGTCAAGACTGATGGGGAGATCAATGCATTTTCATTTCTATTTTGAAACATTTGAGGTAGATACCAATGTGTGCTATATGTGTGGCAAATTCATTTAGTAAAATTTACTTTTATGGTCTTTATATTCTGTGGCTTTTGCTCATCTTCCATTGTGTTTTTACTTAATGATATGTATTTTTCTGCTGTAATACATAAAATGGGAAGCCCATCATCTTACTAGTCTAAGGTTTATTTAAATATCAGGTAGTGTATGATCATACTTTCTGAGTAAGAGTATCTGTGAAAGAGTGGTGGTTTGTGGTGTTTGGTTTTCATTTCATGTTTTCACAAATTTCCTTCAGATTGTGTTGTTTATATTAAGCCTGGTATGGATTTCAAGGATTTCAATGATTCAAGGATGCATTTGAACTCATGGTCCTCATGTTTCTACCTGCAGAGTACAAGTCCAAGAGTAGATAATCTACTCCCAAGTGTGTGCTGTTTTGACAACACAACAATTTTAATTTTAAAATGCTTAATAGAAAAGAATATAAGAAGCATTAAATACTTTATGTGTATATTCAAAGCCATATTTTCATGTATTTGGTAGAAATGTAATAAAGTAGGATAATTGGCAATCAGTTGCTTATCTTATATCATCAGGGCAGAGCTGTTGTGAGCATCATGAGGTGTCCAGGATACCTCACCCTCCAGGGCTAAACTGTCTCCTTGCAGTTCCAGCCAAAAGAGCTGTTGCTAAGCAGCTCCAGTTGTCCAGGACTCCTTCAGGGCAGAGCTGCTGTTCTGAGAAATTCAAGGTGTGTGGGATACCTTGCACTCCAGGGCTAAACAGTCTCCTTGCAGTTCCAGCCATCAGAGCTGTCCTAAGCAGATCAAGGTGTTGCCTGACTCCCCAGGTATTCAGAACACCTTTCCCCAGAGTTGTTGCAACAAATTTACTTACATTGTTGGTGCCAAAACCTGGAACCAAACCCACAGAGTTGCACACAATTTACTTACACCTATGCTGACCCTAGGCTAGCAGAGGCAGGCTGTTTAGATGATGGGAGGAGGAGGTACATGAGTTCTCTCAGTAGGTTTGCAGAAATAGCTATCTAAGAATTTACCTAGTGTCTACTCCTCAGGTGTGTACCCTCAAGAATCTGTGAAGATGTTTCTCCTGTCTTCAAAAACAAATTCTCCATTTCTGTACCTGTCACAATGGAGACTAAAATAACATCATGAACAGTTTTGAGGATGGGACTCAACATCATGACAGATTTATAAACTCCTCAAGGGTGTATCTAGGTGTCACTAAAATAAGTACACTGGCAGAACTATAATGCTCAATTTGATGCCCCCAATTTTCACCAAGGTATCACCTGGGAACTGTGAGATAGGGAACTGCTCATGCCCAACCACAGATACCTGATTGCAGGGACTATGAGGAGATACATGCACAAACACATCAAAAAATACACAACACATATACATGTGTGTGAGAGACAGAGAAAGAGAGACTTAGAGAAACAGAGAAAGAGAGACTTAGAGAGACAGAGAAAGAGAGACTGAGAGTGGGAGAACTCTAGCAATTGGATGCTGAACAAATGCATGCAGGTGTGTCCTCTCAGAGGGGAACAAAAGGAGCAGGGATCAGTCTTAGTCCTTATACCCACACATTTAGATGTATTACTAGGCCTCTCCAATTGCTGCTTGGAGAATCAAACACACAAGGCCTTTCCAAGCAAATAACAAAACAATCATCTCAACTCACAGCAACCATCTAATCACACTAGCCAGCACTTGATAGAATCTCTTCAAATGCATGCTGGGAACTCACATACTACTGCCACAGGCTCTGTTTTTGTTTCTTTTTAGAGGAAGCAGAATAGTCTTTGTCCTCATATCATTCCTGTCCACATTTGAGGTTCTGCCTTTGGGTAGAATTCAGAGACATGATGTTGGGCAAAGACATATCCTGAAGATGCAGCCTACCAGAAACACAAACCTTGTATAAAATGAATTAATGAAGACAGAGTGGACCTAAGATTGAAACAAAAGTGTTTGAAAGAAGGAATACCTATTCATCATGCTCTCTTCTGTGATAAAGGCCATCTGATCTCACTGTTAACTTCTTTCAGTGGTCTGATTGGTCAGTCTCTGCACCTTCTGCTTCACCTGCATCTGGTGAGGAAGGTTTGGTGGGATGGTGGCCCCCTGATGCTCCTTGTGCGTAGATGAACACAAATTAACTTGCAGTATGACAAGGCAAAGAGGATGGACAGACCACCCTGAGTCCTAATGAAATTTTGAGAGAGCTCGTTTACCAATGACTCAATGACACCCCAAATGGTTTTGTCCCATGCTTCAGATGCCCCCTCTGGGAAACTCAGCTGTTTCCTCTGTTTGAAGGGAAGTGGTTATCTCAGCTATCTGGTTTTCTCTGCCCCCATAGCACATGCTCCAAGTAATCAAGGAGATAGCCTCTTCAGGCTTATTCACAGCTGCAGACTCAGAATTTAACTTGGCTGCAGAGTCCACAAGCCTGTGGGTTTACAATTCAGGAGAAAATTGCCATAGTTCACAATCACCCCAGTCATTTAGAGGTTCCCCAAATATCTTGACAGGTCACTCTAACCATATAATTATTGAATGAGAAGACATATAAGGGCAGAACATGGTCACCAGACTCAACAAGTCACCTCACTGACAACTCAGGAACACAGAGCAGCTGGGAAGTACCCAAAGTTAGCCAGTGTGGTTGAAGTACAGTGATGTCCTGCCTTGAAATGGGCACACCTCATTAATCCCTCCCTCTTTAATGTTGGTTTCATGTTCACTCACCAATGCCTATCCTCCAAAAGGGATGAAAGCCAAGAGTTCCCAGCATAAAGCTTTGATCTCAACAGTTCCTGACTTCTGAGGAAAAACAATTAATATCCTGAAATCCTTGAATTTCAAGAGCCATGACAAGCAGGGAAGTTCTGTTGGTTTCCAGAGACTCCAACTTTCTATTCCCCATTACTGGAAGATTCAGCTCAAGCCCACTTCCTCCAGGAAGCTTCCCTTTTCCTGCACAGAACTCATTGCACCATTTTCTCAATCATTTCTTCCTTGATGTTTTACATGGAGGCTGAAGATCAGCTTTCTTCTGTCACTCTCTGTTCTCTCTACCCTCTCCATTCTCTTTCCAATTTAGACTCTTCAGTATGCCATCATGTTCATCAGTAAATGGGGAAGGCACTGAATAAACTTCCCAAGGGCAGTTGGTATTGCCACAACATAGGTGACATCAGAGAAGTAGCCAGGACTCTCCAGGATACAATAGAATGTCCAGGGAAGAGCTGCAGATGTCATGGGAACTGGCATTGCTTCCATGCTGCCACTAGTTCAGCTATTTGTTCCTGTACTTTTTCCAATCATGGTCTCAACATCTCTCACTCATTCAATCCCTCCTCTTTCTCAATGATTGGACTCCCAAGAGCTCCACCTGGCGCCTGGCCATGAATCTCTGCATTTTCTTCCATTAATCATTGAATGAGAGTTCTATCATGACAGCTATGGTGTTCGGCCATCCAATCACCAGAGTAGGTCAGTTCAGGCTTTCTCTTGACCATTGCCAGTACTCTATTGTGAAGGTATCTTTGAGGAATTCTGGGGACCTCTCTAGCACTTTGCTTCTTCCTGTTCTCATAGGGTCTTCATTTATCATGGTATCTCTTTCATTGTTTTCCCTCTCTGTTCCTGATCAAGCTGGGACCTCCTGCTCCCCTAAGCTCTCTTTCCTCCGACACTTGCCCTTCATTACCCCACCACCACCCCGTCACATCCAGTTTGCTGATGTAGATCGCATCCATTTGTCTGTCGCTGGACAATCCCTGTGTCTTTCTCAGGGTCCTCTTTACTAGGTAGCCTCCCTGAAGTTGTGAGTTGCAGTCTGGTTATCCTTTGCTTTACATCTAGTATCCACTTATGAGTGACTACATTTATATACCCAAGGAATGCTCACTCATACCACAAGAACACATGCTCAGCTATGTTCGTAGCAGAATTGTTTGTAATCACCAGAACCTGAAAACAACCTTGATCCCCTTCAACTGAAGAATGGATAAAGAAAATGTGGTGCATATACACAATGGAGTACTACTCAGCAGAGAAAAACAATGACATCATGAGGTTTGCAGGCAAATGGATGGATTTAGAAAAAAAAATCCTGAGTGAGTTAACCCAGACTCAGAAAGACATACATGTTTTTCTAATTTCTTGTGTTCTATATGTATATTTTGAATATTAGACCATTATCAGGTGAGAATTTTTTTGTTTTATTTAGCTGATTTCTTGTGTTCAATAAGTATATTTTGGATATTAGAACTTTATCAGAGGAGAATTTTGGTGTTATTTAATTTATTGTGTTCAGTAACTATTCGTCTGATATTAGACCTTTATCTGATGAGTATTTTTGTTTTATTTATTCTCCTGTGTTCAGTATGGATATTTTTATAGTTAGATCTTCATCAGTTGAGAATTTTTGTTTTAATTATCTGATTTCTTGGGATCTATGTATGTTTGTATATCAGACCTTTATCAGATGAGAATTTTTGTTTTTTTATCCTATTTCTTGTGTTAATATGTATATTTTTGACATTTACCTTTATCAGATGAGAATTTTTGTTTTGTTTTTCTGTTTTCTTGTGTTTAATATGTATATTTTTTTTATTAGACTTTTATCATGTGAGAATTTTTGTTTTATTTATCTGATTTATACTGATTAATAGATGTATTTTGTATATGAGAACTTCACACGTGAAATTTTTGTTTATTCTAATTTATTGGGTTCAATAAAAATATATTGAATATTAGACCTTTATCACATGACAATTTTTGTTTTATATAACTGATTTCTTGTATTCAATTTGTATATTTTGGATATTAGAAATTTAATGGTGTGAATTTTATATAATTTGTGTTCAATAAGTATATTTTTGACATTAGACCATTTTCTGATGAGAATTTTGTTTGTCTGATATATTCTGTTTAGTGTGTATGTTTTGGATATTAGACTTTAGCAGATGAGAAATTTTGTTTTTTTAATTTCTTGTGTTCAATATGCATACTTTGGATATTAGACCTACTGGTGAGAATTTTGTTTTTTCTTATTTCATGGATTTGTTATGTATATTTTGATAATGACCTTTATCAGATGAGAAATTTTGTTCTATATATTTGATTTCTGTGTTCAGTATGCATATTTTGGAAATGAGTTCTTTATAAGGTTAGAATTTTTATGAAATTAATTTCTTTTATTTAGTATGTATATTTTGGATATGAGACTTTTATCAGATGAGAATTATTTTTTATTTATCTAATTATGGTCCATATGGATATATTTGATATTATACCATTATCAGTTCAGAATTTTTGTTTTATTTAATTTCTTGTATTCAGTAAGTATATTTTTCATATTTGATATTTATCACATGAAAATTTTGTTTTGTTTTTCTGATTTCTTGTGTTCTATATGTATATTTTGAATATTAGACCTTTGTCAGGTGAGAATTTTTCTTTAATTTATCTGATTTTTTTGTTTTCAATATGTATATTTGGGATATTAATTCTTTATCATGGAAGAAATTTTGTTTTATTTAATTTCTTGTGTTCAGTATTTATATTTTGGATATTAGACATTTATCAGATGAAAAATTTTGTTTTATTTATCTCAATTCTAGTGTTCAATATGTATATTTTGGATATTAGACCTTTATCAGTGAGAATTTCTGTTTTATTTACTTGATTTCTTGGGATCAATGTGTATATTTTGATATTAGACCTTTATCAGATGAGAATTTTTGTTTTATATATCTAATTTCTAGTGTTCAGTATGTATATTTTGGATATTAGAATTTTATCAGATTAAAATTTTTATTTTATTTATCTAATTAGGTTCTATATGCATGTTTTTGACGTTAGACATTTGTTAGATCAGAATTTTTCTTTCATTATTTTCTTATATTCAGTATGTATATTTAGGCTATTAGACCTTTATCAGGTGAGAATTTTTTTTATTTATGTGATTTCATGTATTCAATATGTATATTTTGGATATTAGCCTTCTGTTAGGTGATAATTTCTGTTTTTTTATTTCTTGTGTTCACTATGTATATTTTCGATATTAGACATTTGTCAGATGAGAAATTTATTTATCTCATAATGTCAAAATGTACATTTTGAATATACATTTTGTGTTTTATGTAGTTGATTTTTTGTGTTCAATATGTATATTTTGGATATTAGACCTTTATCAGGTGAGAATTTTTGTTTACTGATATGATTTCTTCTGTTCAACATGGATATTTGGGATATTAGACCTTTAACAGATGAGAATTTTTTTGTTTTATTTACGTGATTTCTTCTTTTCAATAGGAATATTTTTATATTAGACTTTTATCAGAATAGAATTTTTGTTTTATTTTATTTCTTTTGTTCAATAAGTATATTTTTCATATTGATCCTTATTACGTGAGAATTTTGTTTTTCTGTTTGTTTACTATATGTATATTTTCAATGTTAGACCTTTATCAGGTGAGAATTTTTGTTTTATTGATCTGATTTCTTGTGTCCTTATGCATGTTTTTCATACTACACCTTTATAAGATGCGAATTTTCATTTGTTTATATGATTTCTTGTGTTCAATATGTATATTTGGGATATTAGACCTTAATCAGTTGAGAATTTTTGTTTTATTTATCTAATTATGTTCCATATGCATATTTTTAATATTAGACTTTTATCAGATGAGAATTTATCTTTTGTTTAATTTCTTGTGTACAGTATGTATATTTTGGATATTTGAGTTTTTCTCCCTTTAATTTCATGTTGGCTGTTGGCTTGCTGTAAATTGCCTTTATTATGTTTAGGTATGTTCCTTATGTTTCTTCTTTCTCCAAGACCTTGAGGGTATCATGAAGTGGTGTTGGATTTTGTGAAAGGCTTTTTCAGAATCTAATGAGAATATCATGTATTTCTTTTCTTTCAGTTTGTTTATATGATGGATTACACGCACAGATTTTTGTATGTTGAACCATGACTGCATTTCTTTCACGAAGCCTACTTGATCATATTGGATGATATTTTGATGTGTTCTTGAATTTGGTTTGCCAATATTTTTTTGAGTATATATCCATCTGTGTTCATGAGGGTTGTTAATTCTGTAATTATGTTTCTTTGTTGTATCTTTGTTTGATTTGGGTAATTAAAGTCTCATAAAGCAATTTGGCAGTATTCCTTCTGTTTCTAGTGTGTGGAACAATTTGAGGTGTATCAGTATAAGCTCTTCTTTGAAATTCTTGTAGAATTCTGTGCTGAAACCATCTGGACCTGGGCTTTTATTGGTTGACAAACTTTAAATGACTGCTTCTATTTCCTTAGGGGTTATAGGTCTATTTAAATTATTTATCTGGTCTTGATTTAGTTTGTGTAGTTGGTACCTATTCAGAAATTTGTCCATTTCTTTTAGAATTTGTAATTTTGTCAAGTACAGGTTTCTGAATTATGACCTCGTGATTCTCCATATTTTCTCATTTTCTATTATTATGTCTTCTTTTCATTTCTGATTTTGTTTTAATCTGGACATTCTCTCTCTCTGCCTTTTGGTTAGTTTGATTAGGGGTTTGTCTATCTTCTTGGTTTTTCTCAAAGAACCAACTTTTTTGTTTCACTGAATTTTGTTTTGTTCTCTTTGTTTCTCCTTTATTGATTTCAGCCCTCAATTTGATTATTTTCTGACCTCTTTTTCTCCTGGTTGAATTTCCTTCTTTTTGCTCTAGAGCTTTCAGATGTGCTGTTAAGCCACTAGTGTGAGATTTCTCAAAATTCTTTATGTAGATACTTAGTTGTATGAACTTTCCTTTTACTACTGCTTTCATAGTGTAATATAAGTTTGGGTACATTGTACACTTCTATTCATTGAACTCTAAGAAGTCTTTAATTTCTTTATTTTGTCTTTCACTCATTGGTAATTCAGTTGGGCTTTATTTAGTTTTCATTATTTTGTATGATTTCTGTACTTTCTGTTGTTTAATTCTAACATTAAGCCATATTGTTGAGTATATTTTCTGTGCCTTTGAGCTGGTATTCTTCTTCTTGCATCCCTATTATTCTTCAGTTTGTTCTTTTCATTGTGCCCCACATTTGCTGGATGTTTATTTGTTATGACTCTGTTGACTTGAATGTATTCCTTGCCTGAAAAAAATATTTTTTTCCTCTGGCATCTTCAAAGCTTAGAGATTCTCTGTTCCATTTCTTGCATTCTGTTGGTTATGCTTGCATCTGTAGTTCCTGTTCATTTACTCAGATTTTCCATTTCTAATATTTCCTAAGTTTGCGTCTTCTTTATTGCCTCAATTTCAATTTTCAAAGCGTGATCTGTTTTCTTTGTTTGATTGTTTTTCTTGGGTGTCTTGGCTTTCTTTAATAGATTTATTAATATCTTCCAACTTTTTGTTTGTCTTTACTTCTATTTCTTTAAGGGAATTTTTCATTTCTTCTTTAAAGGCCTCTATCATCTTCATAAAGCCATTTTAAGATCACTTTGCTCTGCTTCTTCTATGTTGGTATATTCAAGTCTTGCTGTTGTAGAACCACTAGGTTCTGGTGGTACTATATTGCTTTTTTGTTGTTGAATGCATTCTTGCACATCCACCTACCCATCTATTTCTCCAATCAGTACAAGCAGTATCTGTGTCTCAGGGAGACACTATTGGTCCATCCTACAGCCTCTTACATGGGCCATGCTGCTCTAAAGAGAGGATTATCCCAGAAGTTGCCTGCAGTCTTAAGTTAATCCCACAAAGCACCAGCAGCCATCATGCTGTGGGAAGCAACAGTAGCCATCATGCTGTGGGAAGGTCAACATTTTCATCACATATACAAAGGGTTAAGAAACACAGTAAAAACAAATTCAAACAGAAAAGTCTCTAAATGGGTTATGATGTACTTAAAAATATATATGTAGGTTTGAGTAAAGAAAGAAAAAAAGTATAGGCCAGTATAAAATGAAATAAATACTTTAAAATTTTCTTAAAGAGACAATAATAATATAAATAAAATATGCTACATAAAAATGAAAAATAAACAAAGCACCTGGATTATGTATAGTATTATGTTTTCTTTGAATTCTTTGACTGTTAATGAACTAACTACAGACTCACACCTGATTATGGGGGCTGCTAAGCTAAACCAACACATATGTTTTAAAGGTATCTTGACTTCAAAATTTGTGTCTTAGGATATGTTGCTTTCAAAAAAAGTTTCTAATTTGTTTCCACAGAAGATGAGAACCTATGGATTACTTTTGGGTTAGTATGATTTGATTTTGCAAGAACCCCTGAAAAATCTCCAATGAGAATGATGGCCAAGATGATCCAATATCCACAACAGCTTCAATGCTACTGGCTGAGATTGACTAACCACACAAATAACCCCAATCAAGACCTGACCATAAATCTAAATTTCCTCAGGATCCCCACAGAGTACCAGTGCCCTTAATTAGCAGGAAGACAGTTGGTTACATCTACACACATTGAACAAAACAAATAAAGGAACATTTTCACCTTAAAAAGGTCTATATCCAAAATTTACATATTGAACTGAAGAAATCAAATAAATATAACAAAACCTCTCATTTGATAGAATTTGAATATCCAAAATATACATAATGAACCTAAGAAATAAAAAAAAAATCAAAAATTTTATTCTAATAAAGGTCTACCATCCAAATATACGTTTTATCCCAAGAAATCAGAAAAATAAAACAAAAAGTCTCATCAGATAAATGTCTAATATCCAAATATATATGCTGAGCATAAGGTATCAGACTATTATAACAAAAATTATCACCTGATAAATGTCTAATATCAAAATATACATATTGAACATATTTAAATAAATAAAACAAAAATACTCATCTGATTAAAATCTAATATCCAAAATATGCATACTGAACACAATAAATTAATTAAATAAAAATTCTCAACTGACAAAGAACTAAAATTCTCCCCTGATAAAGGTCTAATATTTTATATATATATATATATATAATATTATATATATATATACCATAAAAAATTAGATGAATTAAACAAAATTTTTTCTCTAATAAAGGTCTAATATGCACAATATGCATATTGAACACAAGAAATTAGACAAATAAAAAATTCTCATCTGATAAATGTCTAATATTTAAAATATACATTTTAAACACAGGACACTAGATAAATAAAACAAAAATTCTCACCTGATTAGGATCTAATATCAAAAATATTCACATTCAACAAAAGAAATTAAATAAAACAAAAATTCTCACTTAATAAAGAACTAATATTCGGCCGGGCGGTGGTGGCGCACGCCTTTAATCCTAGCACTCGGGAGGCAGAGCCAGGCGGATCTCTGTGAGTTCGAGGCCAGCCTGGGCTACCAAGTGAGTTCCAGGAAAGGCGCAAAGTACACAGAGAAACCCTGTCTCAAAAAAACAAAAAAAAACAAAAAAAAAAAAAAAAAAAAGAACTAATATTCAAAATATGCAAAATGAACATAAGAAATCAGATATAATAAACAAAAAGTCTCATCTGATAAAGGTCTAATATCAAAAATATACATAATGAATACAAGAAGTTAAACAAAACAAAAATTCTCACCTGATGATGTGGTGATTTCTAAAATATTCATACTTAACACAAGAAATTAAATAAAACACAAAATCAGATATTATTAAGCTCTAATATCAAAAATATACATATTGAACACAAGAAATCATAAAAGAAAACAAAAATTTTCATCTCATAAGGTCTAATATCCAAAATACACATATTGAAAATATTTAGAAAAATAAATTTTCTCACCTGTTAATGGTCTAATATTCCAAAGTATACATACTGAACACAAGAAATTACAGCAAAAAAATTCTCACATGACAAAAGTCTAATATGCAAATATATATAAAAAACTTGAGAAATCACATAAATAAAACAAAATTTCTCACCTGATAAAGGTCTAATAAATAAAATACACATACTGTACACAAGAAAATAAATAAAAGTAAAATTCTCATCTGATAAAGGTCTAATATTAAAAATATGCATGTGGAATGTAATTAGATGAGTGAAACAAAAATTCTGATCTGATAAAGGTCAAATATCACAAATATACCTATGGAATGCAAGAAATCATATAAACAAACAAAAATTCTCATCTGCTAAAGGTCTATTATGCAAATATACATATTGAAACAAGAAATCAGATCAATAAAACAAAACTTTTCACCTCATAAAAGGTTTAATATACAAAATATACATATAGAACACAAGAAATCAGAAAAACAAAACAAAATTATTGAGTAATTAAGGTCTAATATGAAAAATATACTTATTGAACACAAGAAATAAAATAAAACAAAAATTCTGTTCTGATAAAGTTCTTATATAAAAATACATCAATTGAAAACAAGAAGTCAGGTAAATAAAGTGTCAATTCTCATCTGTTAAAGTTTTAATATCCAAAATATCGATGTTGAACAGACAAAATCAGATCAATAAAACAAAAGTTCTCACCTGATAAAGGTCTTATATCCAAAATATACATATTGATATTATTAGATATATAAAACAAATTCTCATCTGATAAAAGTCTAATATTGAAAATATACATAGTAAACACAGGAAAGTAAATAAAACAAAAATTCTCACCTAACAAATGTCTAATACCCAAAATATACATATTGAAAACACAAAAAATTATTAGATGATAATTTTTGTTTTAATTAATTTCTTGTGCTCAGTATGTATATTTTTGATATTAGAAATTATTCAGATGAGAATTTTCATTTTATTTGTCTGATTTTTTTGTGTTAATTATGCATATTTTTGATATTTAACCCCTACAGGTGAGAATTTTTGCTATGTTTATATGATTTCTTGTGTTCAATATGTATATTTAAAACAAAATTTCTCATCTGATAAAAGTCTAATATCCAAAATATATATATTGAACATAAGAAATCAGATAAATAAAAATTCTCATCTAGTAAAGGTCTTTTATAAAAAAAAAAACATACTGAACACAGTAAATTAATTAAAACAAAAATTATTATCTCATGAAAGTCTAATATCCAAAACATACATAGTGAACACAAGAGTAAATAAAACAAAAATTCTCATCTCATAAAGGTGTAATATTCAAAATATACATATTGAATACAAGATATCAGATAAATAAAAGGAAAATTCTCATCTGATAAAAGTCTAGTATCCAAAATACACATACTGAGCAAAAGAAATCAGAAAAAGAAAACAAAATCCTCATGAGATAAAGGTCTAATATGAAAAAATATACTTATTGAATATAAGAAATAAACTAAAACAAAAATTCTGTTCTGATAAAGGACTAATATAAAAATATACCAATTGAACACAAAAAATCACATAACTAAAACAAAAATTCCTGCATGATAAACATCTCATATCCAAAATATACATATCGAACACAAGAAATCATATAAACAAAACAAAAATTCTCACCTGATAGATAGAGGTTTAATACCAAAAATATGTATAATGAACACAAAAAAATCAGACAAATAAAATAAAAATTCTCACCTGATACCTGTCTAAAATTCAAAATATACATATTGAACACTAGAAATCAGTTAAACGATATAAAAATTCTCATCCAATAAAAATTAACAACTCGAGGACATTGAAGGGTCTGCCGGGGGTCTTGGAGAAGGGAGGCCTTCCAAATGACTCTGAGATTCCACCTTACACCTGACAGGATGGCAAAGATCAAAAACAAGGAAGACACCTTATACAGGAGAAGATGTGGAGCTAGGGGAACTCTCCTCCACTCCTAGTGGGAATGCAAACTTGTACAACCACTTTGGAAATCAATATGGTGCTTTCTTAGAAAATTGGGAATCAATCTCCCCCAAGATCCAGCTATACCACTCTTGGACATATACCCAAGGAATGCCCAAAGAAGAGATCTACATGAACAATCTGGACATGAGTGGGAGGAATGAAGGGTGAGGGTTGAGGAAAAGAGAGCTTTGGGGAGTGGGAGATCCCAGCTGGATCAAGAACAGAGAGGGAGAACAAGGAATAAGAGACCATGGTAAATGAAGACCACATGAGAATAGGAAGAAGCAAAGTGCTAGAGAGGCCCACAGAAATCCACAAATATACCCCCACAATAGACTGCTGGCAATGGTCGAGAGACAGCCGGAACTGACCTACTCAGGTGATGGGATGGCCAAACACCCTAATTGTCGTGCTAGAAATCCCATCCAAAGACTGAGGGAACTGGATGCAGAGATCCATGGCTTGGCCCCGGGTGGAGCTCTGGGAATCCAATTAGCAAGAAAGCAGAGAGTTTATATGAGCAAGAATTGTTGAGATCAATGTTGGATAAAGCACAGGGACAAATAGCCAAACAAATGGAAACACATGAACTATGAACCAATGACTGAGGGGCCCCCAACTGGATGAGGCCCTCTGAATGGGTGAGATATTTGGTTGGCTTGATCTGTTTGGGAGACATCCAGGCAGTGGGACCGGGTCCTGTACTCATTGCATGAGTTGGCTGTTTGAAACCTGGGCCTTATACAGGGTCGCTTGGCTCGGCCTGGGAGGAGGGGACTGGTCCTGCCTGGACTGAGTCTACAAGGTTGATCTCAATCCTCGGGGGAGGCTTTGTCCTGGAGGAGGTGGAAATAGGAGGTAGGCTGGGGGAAAGGGGAGGAGGGTGAGAAGGAGGAGAACAAAGGAATCCGTGGCTAATATGTAGAACTGAATTGTGTTGTAAAATAAAATTAAATTAAATTAAAAAAAATTAACAACTCATGAAAACCTAATATCGAAAATATACATATTGAACTCAAGAAATTAAATGACACAATAATTCTCACCTGATAAAGAACTTATATCTAAAGTGTACATATTCAAATAAAGAAATCAAATAAATAAACAAAATTTCTCATCTGATAAATGTATAATATCCAAATATTATTTACTGAACACTAGAAATTAAATAAAAAATATTGTCATCTGATAAAAGTCCAATATCAAAAATATTATATTGAACACTAGAAATCAAATAATGAAACAAATATTCTCATCTGATGAAGGTCTAATATCTAAATTAAACCTGCTGAACAGAAGAAATCAGATAAATAAAATAACAATTTTCATCATAGAAATGTCGAATATAAAAAATATACATATTGAACACAAGATATCATTAATCAATTAAAAATTCTCACCTGATAAAGGTGCAATATCCAAAATATACATATCAAACATAACTACCTAAATAAAAAAATTCTCATCTGATAAATTTCTTATATTGAAAATATACATATTGAACTTAATTAGATAAATAACACCAAAAAATCACCTCTGGTAAAGGTCTACATCCAAAATATACATAATGAATGCAAGAAATAAAAAAAAAATTGTCACTTGATAAAAGTCTAATATCCAAAACTTACATATTGAACTGAAGAAACCTGATCAACAAAACAAAAACTTTCATCAGATAAAGGTCTAATATCCAAAATATACATGTTGAATATAAGATATCAGACTAATATAACAAAAATTAGCATCTGACAAATATCTAATATCCAATGTATACATATAGAATGCAGTGTACCATATAAATAAAAAAAATTTTCACCTGATAAAGTATTAATATCAGAAATATTCATGCTGAACACAAGAAATCAAATACATGAAACAAAAATTCTTATCTGATAAAGGTCTAATATCCAAAATATACATATTGAACTTAATAATATAAATAAAACAAAAATTGTCATCTGTTAAACATTTAATGTCCAAAATATACATACTTTACACAAATAATGAAATAAAACAAAATTCTGATCTGATAAAGGTCTAATATAAAAAATTACATGGTGAACACAAGAAATCAGATGAATAAAACAAAATCCTCATCTGTTAAAGGTCTAATATCCAAAACATACATATTGAACACAAAAAAAATCCAACAAAACAATTGAAAATTCTAAATTTAAAAAGATCTAATATCAAAAAATGCATATTGCACACAAGAAATTAGATAAATAAAACAAAAATTCTCATCTGATAAATGTCTAATATCCAAAATATACATACTGAACACAAGAAATTAAATAAAACAAAAAATTCTCATCTGATAAAGGCCTAATATCCAAAATATACATATTGAATAAAAGAAATCATACACATAAAACAAAAATTCTTCTCTGAATTCGGTCTTATATCCAAAATATACATATTGAACATAATTAGATAAAGAAAATAAAAATTCTCATCTGATAAAGGTCTAATATTAAAAATATACATAGTGAACACAAGAAATCAGATAAATAAAAGGAAAATTCTCATTTGGTAGAGGTCTAACATCCAAAATACAAATGTTGAACACAAGAACTCAGATAAATAAAATGAAAATTATCCTCTGATAAAGGTCTAATATCAAAAATATACACACTGAACATAGAAATTAAATAAAACAAAAATTCTCATAAGAAAAAGGTCTAATATCCAAAATATGAATATTGAACATAATTAGAAAAATAAAACAAAAATTCTTTTCTGATGAAGTTCTAATATCCAAACTATAAATATTTTTTAAAAATTTTTTTTAATTGAACACAATTAAAAAAAACAAAAAACAAAAATTCTCATGTGTTAAACGTCTAATATGTAAACTATACATGTTGACCAAAAGACATTAGCTATATAAAACAAAAATTCAGCCGGGCGGTGGTGGCACACGCCTTTAATCCCAGCACTCGGGAGGCAGAGCCAGGTGGATCTCTGTGAGTTCGAGGCCAGCCTGGGCTACCAAGTGAGTTCCAGGACAGGCGCAAAGCTACACAGAGAAACCCTGTCTCGAAAAAACAACAACAACAGAAAAACAAAACAAAAACAAAAATTCTCATCTGATACAGGTCTTGTATTCAAAATATACATGTTGAACACAAGAAATCAGATAAATAAAACAAAAATTCTCATCTGATAAAGGTGTAATATCCATAATATATATACTAAACTAGAAATCAGATAAATAATACAAAAATTCTCAGCTGATAAAGGTCCAATTTCAAAAATATACATATTGAACATAATCAGATTAATAAAATGAAAATTAATATCTGATAAATGTCTAATATCAAAAGTATACTTATTGAACACAAGAAATCATATAAGGAAAACAAGAATTCTCTTCTCATAAAGGTCTAATATCCAAAATATACATATTTAACATAATTATATGTATAAAACAAAAATTCTCATCTGATATATATCTAATATCCAAAATACTCATATTTAATAAAAATAGATAAATAAAACAAAAATTATCATCAGATAAATGTCTAGTATCAAAAATGGATCTATTGAACACAAGAAATTAAGAAAACAAAAATTCTCTTTTGATAAATGTCTAATATTCAAAATATACATATTGAAAACAAGAAATCAGATGAATAAAACAAATATTCTCTTCTGATAAAGGTCTAATATCCAAAATATACACATTGAACTTAAGAAATTAAACAAATAAACAAAAATTCTGTGCTGATAAAGGTCTAATATCCAAAATATACACATTGAACAAAAGAAATCTAACAAACAAAAATTCTCAGCTGATAAAGGTCTAATATCCAAAATATACACATTGAACAAAAGAAATCTAACAAACAAAAATTCTCAGCTGATAAAGGTCTAATATCCAAAATATACATATTGGACACAGAAATCTGAAAAATAAAAAAAATTCTTATCTGATAAAAGTCTAATATCCCAAATATAAAAAGTGAGCATAAGAAATTAGAAAAAGAAAATAAAATTCTCATGTTATAAAGTTGAAATATCAAAAATGTACTTATTGAACACAAGAAATTAAATAAAACCAAATTCTCACCTGATGAAGGTCTAATATCCAAAATACACATATTGAACACAAGAAATAAGAAAAAAATTTCCCATGTAATAAAGTTCAAAAATCAAAAATATACTTATTGCACACAAGAAATTACTACATAAATCAAAAATTATGTCATAAATATCAAATATCAAAAATATACATATTGAAATCAAGTAATCAGATAAATAAAACAAAAATTCTTATCTGATACAGGTCTAATATACAAAATATACAAAAAAAACCCTAGAAATCAGATAAATAAATAAAAATACTTATCTGAAAAGTGCTAATATCTGAAAAATAATATTGGACACAAGAAATTAAATAAAACAAAACTTCTCACCAGATAAAGAACTTGTATCAAAATTAGACATATTCAACACAAAAAAACAGATAAATAAAACAAAAATTCACATCAGATAAAGGTCTGAAATCAAAAATATACATATTGAACACAAGAAATCACATAAATGAAACAAAAAATTATCATCTAAAAAGGTCTAATACCCAAAATATATATTGAACATAATTAGATAAATTAAATAAACATTTGCATCTGATAAAGTTTTAATATCCTAAATAGACACATTGAATATACTGAGATAAATAAAACAAAAATTCTCTGTAGCATGAATCTTTTTTTTTTTTTGGTTTTTTCGAGACAGGGTTTCTCTGTGTAGCTTTGCGCCTTTCCTGGAACTCGCTTTGGAGACCAGGCTGGCCTCGAACTCATAGAGATCCGCCTGCCTCTGCCTCCCAAGTGCTGGGATTAAAGGCGTGCGCCACCACCACCCGGCGTGTAGCATGAATCTTAAAAGTTTTTTTTAATAAAATCAAACCTTTACCAGGTATTGGGGTGAACACTGGAAGATCAGAGAGACAGAACAGGCCACAGGCACCTCACCTCGCCATTTCATCAGCTAATCCTGTTTCTTCAGACTGGAAGCCTCTGAGTCCTCGTCTAGAATGAATCTCAGCTGAACTGCTGCTCCAAAGCCTGAAACCTTAACCAGCCAAAAGCTTCTAGTTCCTGGTCTTCATGCCTTATATACCTTTGTGCTATCTGCCATCACTCCCTGGGATTAAAGGCTCGCTTTCTGGGATTAATGGCGTGAGTCACCATGCTTGGCTGTATCCTTGAACACATGGATTTCTGCCTCTGGAATGCTAGGATTAAAGGCGTGTGCTACCACTGCCTAACCATTAGGTTTAATATTGTGGCTGTTCTGTCTCTGACCCCAGATAAGTTTATTATGGTGCACAATATTTTGGGGAACACAATACCACCACAATTCTCATCTGATAAATGTCTATTATCCAAAATATACATAGTTAAGGAAAGAAATCACATAAATAAAACAACAATTCTCATCTGATAAAGGTCTAATATCCAAAATACACATATTGAACACAAGAAATCAGAAAAAGAAAACAAAATTTCTCATGTGATAATGGTCCAATATCAAAAACATACTTAAAAACATAATAAATTAAAAAAACACAAATTCTCATTTGATAAAGATCTAATATCCAAAAAATACACATTGAACACAAGAAATCATATAAATAAAGCAAAACTTCAAATCTTATAAAGATCTAATACCAGAAATGTACATATTGAACATAATTAACTCAATAAAACAAAAATTTTCTCATGATAAAAGTCTAATATTCAAAATATACATATTTAATACAAAAAATTAAATTAACAAAACAAAAATTCTCATCTCATAAAGGTCAAATACCCTAAATATACATATGGAATACAAGAAATCAGAAAAGCAAAACATAATTTTCATGTGATAAAGATAAAATATCAAAAATATTCTTATTGAACACAAGAAATTAAATAAAACAAAACTTCTCACCTAATAAAGGTCTAATATCAAAAATACACATATTGAACATAATTAGATAAATAAAACAAAAATTATCATCTCATAAATATCTAATATTCCAAAATATATGTTGAACACAAGACATCAGATAAATAAAACAAAAATTGTCATCTGATAAATGTCTTATATACATAATATACATATTTAACCCACGAAATCATATAAATAAAACAAAAGTTGTCATCTGATGTTCATCTAACATCAAAAACGTACTTGTACTCAAGAAATTAAATAAAAGGAAAATTCTCATCTGATAATGTCTAATATCCCAAACCATACCTGTTGAATACAAAAATGTCTAATACCAATAATACACATATTGAACACAAGAAATTAGATAATTAAAACTGAAATTTTCATCTGATAATGGTCTATTATCAAAAATATACACATTGAACACAAGAATTCAGATAAATAAAAAAATTCTCATCTGATAAATGTATAATATCCAAAATATAAATTGAAAACAATAAATAAGAAAAAAACAAAAATTATCAGCAGTAAGTCTAATATCCAAAATATACATATTGAACACAAGAAAACAGATAAATAAAACAAAAATTCTGATCTGATAAAGGTCTAATATACAAAACAGACATACTGAACATAATTGGATAAATAAAAGAAAAATTCTCATCTTATTAAGGTATAGTATCAAAAATATACATACGGAACACAAGAAATCAGATAATTTAAATGAAAATTCTCATCTGATAAAGGTGTAATATCCAAAATTATGCATACTGAACACAAGAATCAAATATATAAAAAAAAATCTCATTTGAGAAATGTCTCATATCCAATATATACATATTGAACATAATTAGGTAAATAAAACAAAAATTCTGATCTGATAAAAGTCTAATATCCACAATATATTTACTGAACACAATAAATTAAATAAAACAGTCGTTCTCACCTGAGAAAAAGACTAATATCCAAAATATGCATACTGAACACAAGAAATCAAATATATTAAAGAAAAATTCTCATTTGATAGAGGTCTAATATCCAAATATACAGTTTGAACAAAGGAAATCAGATAAGCAAAAATAAATTTTCATGTGAGAAAATTTTAATATCCAAAATACACATATTGAACAAAATAAATGAGAAAAAAATTATTAGAGGTAGGTCTAATATTCAAATATACATATTGAACATATTTAGATAAATGAAAACAAAAATTCTCATTGGATAAAAGTCTAATATCCAAGCCGTGCGGCGGTGGCACACGCCTTTAATCCCAGCACTCGGGAGGCAGTGCCATGCTGATCTCTGTGAGTTCGAGGCCAGCCTGGTCTACAAAGTGAGTTCCAGGAAAGGCGCAAAGCTACACAGGGAAACCCTGTTTCAAAAAAAAAAAACTAAAAAAAAAAAAAGTCTGATATCCAAAACATAGATATTGAAAACAGGATAGCAGATAAATAAAACAAAATTTCTCATCTGATAAAGGTCTAATATCAAAAATATATGTATTAAACACAAGAGATTAAATAAAACAAAAATTCTCACCTGAGAAAGAACTAATATCCAAAATATGCATACTGAACACATGTTATCAGATAAATAAATCAAGAATTCTAACCTGATAAAGGTCTAATATTCAAAATATACAAAAAACACAAGAAATCAGAAAAACAAAACAAAATTCTCATGTGATCAAGGTTTAACATGAAAAATGCATTTATTGAACACAAGAAATTAAACAAAACAAAACTTCTGTTCTGATAATGGTCTAATATAAAAATATACTTATTGAACACAAAAAATCAGACAAAAGAAGAATTCTCATCTGATAAAGGTATCTTTATAGGCGTTTCCTTCTTTAGGTTGTGAAAATTTTCTTCTAAGATTTTGTTGAATATATTTTCTGTGCCTTTGAGTTGGTATTCTTTTCATTCTTCTATCCCTATTATTCTTAGGTTTGGTCTTTTTATGGTGTCCCAAATTTCTTGGACATTTTGGGTCATGACTTTGTTGGCTTTAGTGTTTTCTTTGACTGATGATGAATCTATTTCCTCTACCGTATCTTCAACACCAGAGATTAGCTCTTCCATCTCTTGCACTCTGTTGGTTATGCTTGCATCTACAGTTCCTGTTCATTTATTCAGATTTACACTTCCAGCATTTCCTCAGTTTGTGTCTTCTTTGTCTCCATTTCAGTCGGGCAGCAGACCTCCTGCAGGCAGATCAGACTACCACCATCCCCCATGAGACCCTGTAACCAAGCCCCACCTCCCCCCATCCCACCCATTCTTCGAGACTGCAACTGTTCCCTGAGACAGAGATGGCCAAGACCCGATTGGACTAAGAGGTGAGTCTTTATCCTCAATCCTGAACACCCCAGCCCCTAGGCTTTGGGCCCAGGGGCGCAACCCTGCACCCCTACACCACTACCCATTGCAGTCCCAGTTTCAGGCCAGTCAGCAGGCAGACCTACTGCAGGCAGTTCAGACTTCCACCATCCCCCACCAGACCTTGTAACTCACAAGTCCCACCCCTCCCAACCCACCTGTGTGCCAAGATTACAACTACTCCCTGAGACAGAGCCCACAAGGGCCAATTGGACTAAGAGCTTCTCCCTGAGACAAACAGTCCATCAGAACCCAATAAACCAAGAGCTCCCACTGGACCAAGATTATTGATCCGACTGAGAGAGCCTCCCTCAGACACAGACACCACTTGCACCAAGTGGAGAAAGAGATGGATAGAGGCCAGTGCAAAAGTACAGTCAACAACAAAAAACACACCATGGTTCCATCAGAACCTACACCAGCAAGACCTGAACATCCCAACACAGAGGAAACAGAAGAAATCGACCTTAAAAATGATCTTAAGAAGATGATAGAGATCTTTAAAGAGGAAATGAAAAATTCCCTTAAAGAATTAGAGGAAAAGTCAAACAAAAAATGGGAAGCAATCAGTAAATCCCTTGAAAGCCAAAAGAAAGCAATTAAATATTTGAGGGAAACAGCTCAAGATTTGAAATCTGATTTCTCATTTTCAATATTTATATTTTGCATATAGACATTTATTAGGTGAGAATTTTTGTTTTATTTAATTTCTTGCATTCAATATGTATATTTTGGTTATTAAACCTTTATCAGATGAGAATTTTTGTGTTGTGTATATGATTTCTTGTGTTTAATGTGTATATATATATGATACTAGATCTTTATCAGATTAAAATTTTTGTTTTATTTAATTTCTTGAGTTCAATATGCAATTTTCAACATTAGAAGTTTATCAGATTAGGATTTTTGTTTAATTTATCTAATTATGTTGCATTTATCAGATGAGGATTTCTGTTTTATTTATCTGATTTCTAGTGTTCAGTATTTATATTTTGACTTAGTCCTTTATCAGATGAGAAGTTTTGTTTTATTTATGTGATTTCTTGTGTTCATTATGTATATTTTGAATATTAGAACTTTATCAGATGCAAATTTTTGTTTTATTTATCTGACGTCTTGTGTACAATATGTATATTTCTGATATTAGACCTTTATTAGATGAGAATTTTTTTATTTATCTAATTATGTTTGATGTGTATGTTTGGGATAGTAGACCTTTATCATAAGATAATTTTTGTTTCATTTAATATCTGTGTTCAAAAAGTATATTAGGGATAGTAGACCTCTATCAGATGAGAATTTTCGTTTTATTTATATTATTTATTGTGTTCAATATGTATATTTTGGATATTAGACCTTTATCAGATGAGAAATTTAGTTTTAATTAATTTCTTGTGTTCTGTATGTATATTTTGGATACTAGAAATTTATCATGTGATAATTTTTTGTTTTATTTATGTTATCATGTTCAATGTGTATACTTTAGGTATTAGAACATTATCAAATGATTTTTTTTTATTTATCTGACTTCTTAGGATCAATGTGTATATTTTTGATATTAGACTTTTATCAGATGAGAATTTTTGTTTTACTTATCTGATTTCCAGTGCTCAATGTATATATTTTAGATATTAGACCTTTATCTAATGATAATTTTTGTTTTATTTTTCTGATTTCTGGTGTTCAGTATGTATTTTGGATATTAGACCTTTATGAGATGAGAATTTTTCTTTTATTTAATATCTTGTGTTCAATATGTATATTTTGGATATTAAAGTTTTATAAGATGAAAATTTTTGTTTTATTTACCTGATTTCTTGGATTCAACATGTATATTTTGGATATTAGTCCTTTTCAGATGAGAATTTTTGTTTATCTGACTTCTTGTGTTCAATATGTGTAATTTGGATATTAGACCTTTACCCTGTGACAATTTTCGCTTTATTTATTTGATTTCTTGTGTTCAATATGTAATTTTGGATATTAGACCTTGATCAGATGAGAATTTTTGTTTTATTTAATTTCTTGTGTTCAATAAGTATATTTGTGATATTAGACTTTTATCCAATGAGGATTTTTTGCTTTATTTATCCAAGTATGTTCAATATGTATATTTTGGGTACTCGACCTTTATCCGATGATAATTATTGCTTTGTTTTTCTGTTTTCTTTTTTTCAATATGTATATTTTGTATATTAGACCTTTATCAGGTGACAATTTCATTTTATTTATCTAATTTCTTGTGTTCAATATGTATAATTTGGATATTAAAACTCTACTGGTGAGAATTTTTTTTATCTAATTTCTTGTTTTCAATAAGTATGTTTTATATATTAGACCTACCGGTGAGAATTTTGTTGTCTCTAATCTTGATTTCAACATATATATTTTGGATATTAGAACTTTAGCAGATGAATTTTTGTTTTATTTAATTTCTTGTGTTCAATATGTATATTTTTGTTTTTAGACCTTCATCAGATGAGAATTTTTGTATTTTTATGTGATTTCTTGTGTTGAGTATGTATATTTTTGATATTAGATCTTTATCAGATGAGAATTTTTGCTTTACTTCCTTGGTTTCTTGGATTTGATTATGAATATTTTGAAAATTAGTACTTTATCAGATGAGAGTTTTTGTTTTCTTTACCTGATTTCTTGTGTTCTGTATGTATATTTTGGATATGAGACCTTTATCAGAAGAGAATTTTTGTTTTATTTTATTTCTTGTGTTCTTCAATTATATTTTTGATATTTGAGCTTTATCACATGAAAATTTTGTTTCCTTTTTCTGATTTTTTCTGTTCTATATGTATATTTTGGATATTAGAAAATTATCAGATGATAACTTTGTTTTATTTATCTAATTATATTTGGTATGTATATTTTGGAAATTAGACCTTAATCAGGTGAGAATTTTTGATTTATTTATCTGATTTCTTTGGTTTAATGTGTATATTTAGGATTTTAGACCTTTATTAGATATGAATTTTTATTTCATTTATCTGATTTCTTGTGTTCAACATGTATATTTTAGATATGACTTATGTCAGATGAGAATTTTTTATATATAGATGATGTCTTGTGTTCAATATTTATAGTTTAGGTATTAGACCTTTATCACATGAGAATTTTTGTTTTATTTAACTAATTATGTTCAATATGTATATTTTGGATATTAGACTATTGTCAGATGAGAGATTTTGTTTTATTTTTCTGATTTCTTGTGTTCTATAAGTATATTTTTGATAGTAGAACTTTACCGGTGAGAATGTTTGTTTTATCTAATTTCTTGTGTTCCATATGTATATTTCTTTTCTTTATTAAGAAATTTTCACCTGGCGGTGGTGACGCACGCCTTTAATCCCAGCACTCGGGAGGCAGAGCCAGGTGGAGCTCTGTGAGTTCGAGGCCAGCCTGGACTACCAAGTGAGTTCCAGAAAAGGCGCAAAACTACACAGAGAAACCCTGTCTCAAAAAACCAAAAAGAAAAAAAAGGAAATTTTCTACTCACTCTATATACCACCCACAATCCCATCACCTCCCTCCTCCTGTCTCCCAAACCTCCAGCCTAAGCCACTCCATATCTGCACTTCCCTCAAATCAAGGTCTCCCATGGGGAGTCAGCAGAGCCCTGCACACTGAGCCTAGACCAATCCAAGCCCTTTCCCACTGTACCAAGGCTGCACAGGGCACCACACTACAGGCACTGGATACCTAAAGCCCTGCCCATGCAGCAGGAATGGATTCTGATCCCCCTGCCTGGGTGTTCCCCAAGCAGTTTGAGCCAAACAACCGTCTTCCATATCCAGAGGGCCTAGTCCAGTCCCATTGGGGCTCCACAGCCACCAGTCCACACAGTCCACAGTTCATGGGCTTCCACTAGTGTGGCTGGTCATCTCTGCACGTCCTCCCATCATGATCTCGACGTCCCTTGCCTGCAGTATCTCTCCTCTCTCTCATCAATTGGATTCCCAGAGCTCAGCCTGGTGCCTGGCCGTGAATCTGTGTATCTGTCTCTATCAGTCACTGGACAAAGGCTCTATGATGACAACTAGGTTATTCACTAGACTGGTCACCAGAGTAGACTGGTCCAGGCACCCTCTGGACCACTGCCAGCAGACCAAGGTGGGATCAACCTTGTGGATTCCTGAAAGACTCCCCAGCACCCTGCCTTTTCCTATTCCCATGATGTCCTCATCTATCATGGTATCTTCCTCCCTGCCCTCCCACTCTGTCCCTGTTCCAGCTTGACCCTCCCATGTCCCTATGTTCTCATCCCCCACTCCTCACCCTCTGCCACCCCCCCACACCCAGTCCACTCATGTAGATCTCATCCACTTCTCCTTCACAAGATCATCCATGTGTCCCTCCTAGGGTCTTTTCCTGTTAGCTAGCCTTTCTGGAGTTGTGGGTTGCAGTCTGGCCATCCTTTCCCTCACATCTGGTATCTACTTATGAGTGAGTATGTACTATGTTTGTTTTTCTGAGTCTGGGTTACTTCACTCAAGATGATATTTTCTAGTTCCATCCATTTGCCTGCAAATTTCATGATATCATTGTTTTTTACTCCTGTATATATTTACCATTTATATTTACCATTGTATATATGTGCCACATTTTCTTTATCCATTCTTCAGTTGAGGGGCCTACCGCTGATAATTTTTCTTATTTTCTAAAAATAATATTCAATATGTATATTTTAGATATTAGGCTTTTATCAGATAGGAATTTATTTATCTGATTTCATGTGTTTAATATGTATATTTTTGATATTAGACATTTATCAGGTGAGAATTTTTGCTTATTTATCTAGTATCTTGTGTTCAAAATGCAGATTTTTGATATGAGACCTTTATCAGATGAGAATTTTCATTTTATTTATCTAATTTCCAGTGTACAATATGTATATTTTGGATATTAGATCTTTAACACATGAAAGTATTTGCTTTATTTATCAGATATCTTGTGTTCAATATGAATGTTTTGGATATTAGACCTTGATCAGATGAGAATTTTTTATTATGTATTTGATTTCTTGTATTCAGCGTGCATATTTTCAATATTAGTTCTTTATCACGTGTGAATTTTTGTTTTATTTATTTCTTGTGTTCAATATGTATATGTTTGATATTGGACCTCTATCAGATGACAATTTTTATTTATCTATTTTCTTGTGTTGGATACACATATTTTTGATATTAGACCTTTATCAGATGAGAATTTTTGTTTTTTTTTATCTGGTATGCTGTGTTTACTATGTATGTTTTGGATGTTAGACCTTTGTCAGGTGAGAATTTTTGTTTTATTTGTCTAATTATGTTCAATATGTATATTTTGGATATTAGACATTTATCAGGTGAGAATTTTTATGTATATATTGATTTCTTGTGTTCAGTATGCATATTTATTATATTAGTTCATTATAAGATCAAAATTTTTGTCTTTTAATTTCTTGTGTTCAGTAAGTATATTTTGAATATTAGACTTTTATCAGATGAGAATTTTTGTTTTATAAATTTGATTTCTTGTGTTCATATGTATATTTTCGATATTACTTCTTTATCAGGTGAGAATTTTTTTAATTTCTTGTGTTCAATATGTATATTTTTGATATTAGACCTTTATGAGATGAGAATTTTCTTATTATTTATCAGATATCCTGTGTTCTGTATGTATATTTTGGTAATGGGACCTTTAAAAGATGAGAATTTTTCTTTTATTGAGTTATGTTCAATATGTTTCTTTTTGATATTAGACTTGTATCAGAAGAGAATTTTGGTTTTATTTATCTGATTTCTTCTGTTCAATGTTCATATTTTGGATATTAGACCTACCGCTGATAATTTTTTAATTTCATTCAATATGTATATTTTGGATATTATACTTTTATCAGGTGAGAATTTTTTTGTTTATCTGATTTCTTGTGTTCAATTTGTATATTTTGGTTATTAGACCTTTATCAGATGTGAATTTTTATTTTGTTTATGTGATTTCTAATGTTCAATATGTATGTTGTTGATATTAGACCTACTGCCAATATATTTTTTCTTATTTATTGTGTTCAATATGTATATTGTGGATATTATACTTTTTTTTTCGGTTTTTCGAGACAGGATTTCTCTGTGTAGCTTTGCACCTTTCCTGGAACTCACTTGGTAGCCCAGGCTGGCCTCGAACTCATAGAGATCCTCCTGGCTCTGCCTCCCGAGGGATATTATACTTTTATCATATGACAAGTTTTTTTTTATTTATTTGAATTCTTGTGTTCAACATGTATATTTTTGATATTAGATCTTTATCAGATGAGAAATTTTGTTTTATTTATCTAATTTCTTGTGTTTAATGTGCATATTTTTAATATTAGTCCTTTATCAGTTGTGAATTATTTCATTTATCTGGTATCCTGTGTTTAATATATATATATATATATATATATATATTTGATATTTGAATTTTTTATCAGATTGGAATTTTAGTTTTATTTATCTGATTTCTTGTGTTCAGTATGTATATTTTGTTATTGGACATTTATCAGATGGAATTTTCCTTTTCTATATCTGGTATCTTGACTTGAATATCTATATTTTGGACATTAGACCTTTATTAAATATGAATTTTTGTTTTTTAAAGCTATTATCTTGTGTTCTTTATGTCTATTTTGGATATTAGACCTTTATCAGATCAGAAATTTTGTTTTCTTTATTTGATTTCTGGTGTACAATATGTATATTTTTGATATTAGATCTTTAGCTGATGACATTTTTTATTATTTGTCTGATTTCTTGTGTTCAGTATGTATATTTTGGATATTTAACTTTTATCAGATGAGAATTTTTGTTTTATTAATCTAATTATGTGCAATATGTATATTTTGGATTTTAGACCTTCATCAGATGAGAATTTTTGTTTCATTTATCCAGTTACGTTCAATATGTATATACTTGATATTAGACATGTATCAGATCAGAATTTTTGTATTATTTATCTGACTTCTAGTTTTCAATATGTATATTTTGGATAATGACTTTAATCAGTTGATAATTTTGTTTTATTTAATTTCTAGTGTTCAATATGAATATGTTTGATGTTAGACTTTTATCAGATGAGAATTTTTGTTGTATTTATCTGTTATCCTG
Source organism: Peromyscus eremicus (assembly GCF_949786415.1). Classification (NCBI taxonomy): domain Eukaryota; kingdom Metazoa; phylum Chordata; class Mammalia; order Rodentia; family Cricetidae; genus Peromyscus; species Peromyscus eremicus. Next base: position 2,175,327 of record NW_026734290.1, read on the forward strand.
TGTTCAATATTTATGTTTTGAATATTAGATCTTTATCAGATGAGCATTTTTGTTTTATTTATTTAAATCTTGTGTTTGATATGCATATTTTTTATATTAGACCTTTATCAGATGAGAATTTTCATTTTATTTGTCTGATTTCTTGTGTTCAATATGTATAATTTGGATATTACACCTTTAACCAGTGAGAACTTTTCTATTATTTATCTGATTTCTAGTTTTCAATATGTATATTTTGGATAATGACTTTATGAGATGAGAATTTTTGTTTTATTTAATTTCTTGTGTTCGATATGTATATATTGGATATTAGACCATCATATGAAAATTTTTGTTTTATTTAATTTCATTTATCTGATTTTTAGTCTTCAATATGTATATTTTGGATAATGACATTTATCAGGTTAGAATTTTTGATTTATTTAATTTCTTGTGTTCAATATATACATTTTGGTATTGGACCTATATGGTAAGAATTTATGTTTCAATTATCTGATTTCTTGTGTTCAATTTGTATATTGTGGATATTAGATATACTGCTGATAAATTCTGTTTTTTTCTATGTTATTGTGTTCAATATGTATATTTTGGATCTTAGTGGTTTATCAGATGAGAATTTTCATTTTATACACCTGATTGCTTGTGTTCAAAATTTATATTTAGGAAAATAGATATTTATTTCAAATCAGAATGTTTGTTTATTTAATTTCTTGTTTTCAATATGTATATTTTTATATTAGTCCTTTATCACATGAAAATTTTATTTTGTTTTTCTGAATTCTTGTGTTCTATATGTATATTTTGAATAGTAGACCTTTATTAGATGAGAGTCTCTGTTTATATATCTGATTTATTGTGTTCAGTAAGTATATTTTGGATATTAGATCTTTATCAGATGAGAATTTTTGTTTTATTTATCTAATTATGTTCAATATGTCTGTTTTAGATATTAGACCTTTATCAGATCACAATTTTGTTGTATTTATCTGATTTCTGGTGTTCAATATGTATATTGTGGATGTTAGACCAATAGGTGAGAATTTTTGTTTTTTTCTTATTTATTGGGTTCAGTATGTATATTTTGGATATTATACTTTTATCAAATGACAGTTTTTTATCTGATTTCTCATTTTTAATATGTATACTTTTGATATTAGGTTTATATCAGATAAGAATTTTTATTTTATTTTCTAATTTCTTGTGTTCTACATGCATGTTTTTGGTATTAGACCTGCATCAGATGAGATTTTTCATTTTATTTCTCTGGTATCCTGTTTTTAATATGTATATTTTGGATATTAGACATTTATGAGATAAGAATTTTTGTTTTACTTATGTAATTTTTTGTGTTGATATGTATATTTTGTATATTATATCTTTATCTGGAGCGAATTTTTGTTTTATGTATATAATTATGTTCAATGTGTATATTTTGGGTATTAGACATTTATCAGAGAAGAATTTTTCTTTTATTTAAATAATGTTCAATATGTCTGTTTTGAATATTAGACCTTTATCAGATCAGAATTTTTATTTTATTTATCTGATTTCATGTGTTCAATATGTATATTTTGGATATTAGACCTACTGCTGATAATTTTTGTTTTTTTTTATTCATTGTGTTCAACATGTATATTTTGGATATTATACATTTACCGGATGAGAATTTACTTTATTTATCTGATTTCTTGTGTTCAATATGTATATTTTGGACATTTGATTTTTATCAGCTGATAATTTCTGTTTTATTTATCTAATTACAATCAATATGAATATTTTTCTTATTAGTCCTTCAACGCATTAGAATTTTGTTTTGCTTTTTTTTGATTTCTTGTGTTCTATCTATATATTTTGAATGTTAGACCTTTCTCAGGTGAGAATTTTTGTTTTATTTAATTTCTTGTGTTCAATATGTATATATTTGATATTAGACCTTCATCAGATGAGAATTTTTGTTTTATTTATCTCATATCCTGTTTTTAATATGTATATTTTGGATATTAGACCTTTATCAGATGAGAATTTTCATTTTATTTATCTAATTATGTTCAATATGTCCTTTTGCAATATTAGAGCATTATCAGATCAGAATGTTTTCATATTTATCTGATTTCTAGTGGTCAATATGCATATTTTGGGTATTAGAACTACAGCTAATAATTTTTGATTTTTTTTCTAATTTATTGTGTTCAATATGTATATTTTGGATATTAGACCTTAATCAGTGAGAATTTTGTTTTGTTTATCTGATTTCTTGTGTTTTATATACACATTTTGAATATTAGACCTTTATAAGGTAAGAAATTTAGTTATATTTATCTGATTTCTTGTGTTCAACATGTATAGTTTTGATATTAGATCTTTATCAGATAAGAATATTTGTTTTATTTGTCTTAATTCTTGTGTTCAATATGCATATTTTGGATATGATATATTTATCAGGTGGAATCTTTGTTTTATTCATATAATTATGTTTATTATGTCTGTTTTGGATATTAGATCTTTATTAGATGAGAATTTTTTTTTATTTGATTTCTTGTGTTCAATATGTATATTCTGGATATTAGACCTACCACTGACAATTTTTGTTTTTTTCTTGTTTATTGTTTTCAATATGTATATTTTATATATTAGGCATTTATCAGATAAAAATTTTTTTATTTATCTAATTTCTTGTGTTCAACATATATACTTTGGATATTATATCTTTATCAGATGAGATTTTTGTTTCATTTCTATGATTTTGTGTATTCAATATGTATATTTTGGATATCAGATCTTTATTGGAGAATTTTCATTTTATTTATCTGATTTCCTGTGTTCAATATGTATATTTTTGATATTAGACCTTTATCAGATGAGAATTTTTGTTTTATTTATCTGATTTCTTGTGTTATATATGTATATTTTAGATATTAAACATTTATCAGGTGAGAATTTTTGTTTTATTTATTTAATTATATTGAATATGTCTGTTTTGGATATTTGACGTTTTTCAGCTCAGAATTTTTGTTTTATTTATCTGATTTCTTGTGTTTAATATGTATATTTTGGATATTAGATCTACCACTAATAATTTTTTTTTAGTAATTGTATTCAATATTTACATTTTGGATATTAAACCATTATCAGATGAGAATTTTGCTTTGTTTTTCTAATTTCATGTGTTCCATATGTATATTTTTAATATTAGACCTTTATCTGGTGAGAACTTTGGTTTATTTATCTGATTTATTGTGTTCAATATGTATATTTTGTATATTCGACCTTGATCAGGTGAGAATTTTTGTTTTATATATTTGATTTCTTGTGTTCATATGTGTATTTTGGATACAGTTTTTCTCAGGTGAGAATTCTTGTTTTATTTAATTTCTGTGTTCAGTATGTATATTTTTGACAATACACCTTTATCAGATGAGAAATTTCATTTTATTTATCTGATTTCTTGTGTTCTGTATGTTTATTTTGGATATTAGACTTTTATTAGGTGAGAATTTTCCTTTAATTTAACTACTTATTTTCAATACATCTGTTTTGGATAATACACCTTTATCTGATGTGAATATTCATTTTCTTTATCTGATTTCTTTTATTCAATATTTATATTTTCCATATTAGATCTACATTAGATGAGATTTTTTGTTTTATTTATCTGATTTCTTGTGTTCAATGTGTATATTTTGGATACTAAATATTTATCAGGTGACAATTTTTGTTTTATTTATCTAATTATCTTCAGTATATCTGATTTGGATATTTGACATTTATCAGATCAGAATTTATGTTTTATTTTTCTGATTTCTTGAGTTCAATATGTATGTTGTGGATATTAGAACTATCATTGATAATTTTTGTTTTTTTAATTATTGTATTCAATATGTATATTTTAGATATTAGATTTTTATCAGATGGGAATTGTTCTATTTATCTGATTTCTTTTGTTCAATATATATATTTTTTTGATATTAGATTGTTATCAGATGAGAATTTTTTTTTTTAATATTGTATCCTGTGTTTAATATGTATATTTTGGATATTAGACATTTATCAGATGATAATTTTTGTTTTATTTATCCAGTTTCTTGTCTTCCATATGCATATTTTTGATATTAGACCATTATTGTATGAGAATTTCCTGTATATTTTGGATGTTAGATCTTTATCAGATGTGAATTTTTGTTTTATTTGTCCAGTTTCTTGTGTTCAATAGGTGTACTTTTTATATTAGAACATTATCAGATGAGAATTTTTGTTTTATTTAATTTCTGGTGTTTCATAGTAATATTTTTGTAATTTGACCTTTGACAGATGATAATTTTTTGTTTTTTTAATCTTGTGATCAATATGTATATTTTCGATATTAGACCTTTATCAGATGAAAATTTTTTATTTATCTGATTTCATGTGATCAATATGTATATTTTTGATATTAGATCTTTATCACATGAGTATTTTTCTTTTATTTGTCTGATTTCTTGTGTTCAATATGTATATTTTCGATAATAGACCTTTATCATGTGAGAATTTTTGTTTCATTTAATTTCTTTTGTTCAATGTGAATATTTTTGATGTTACTTTTATCAGATGAATTATTGTTTTATCTAATTATGCTCAATATGTGCATATTTGATATAAGACCATTCTCAGTTCAGAATTTTAGTTATATTTATCTGATTTCTTTTTTTTTTTTTTTTTCGAGACAGGGTTTCTCTGTGTAGCTTTGTGCCTTTCCTGGAACTCACTTGGTAGCCCAGGCCGGCCTTGAACTCACAGAGATCCGCCTGCCTCTGCCTCCCGAGTGTTGGGATTAAAGGCGTGCGCCACCACCGCCCGGCTGATTTCTTATGTTCAATTTTTATATTTTTTTTTTGTTTTCTTTGTTTTGTTTTTTCAAGACAGGGTTTCTCTGTGTAGCTTTGCACCTCTCATGGAACTCACTTGGTAGCCCAGGCTGGCCTCGAACTCACAGAGATCCGCCTGGCTCTGCCTCCTGAGTGTAATATTTTTAATTTTAAACTAACCACTGATAATTTTCTTTTCCAGTTTATTGTGTTCAATATGTAGATTTTGGATATTAGATGTTTACTGGAGGAGAATTTTTGTTTTATTTATCTGACCTCTTGTGTTTGATATGAATATTTTTGGTATTAGACCTTTATCAGATCAGAATTTTTGTTTTATTTGTCTAAATTCTTGTGTTCAATGTGTATATTTTGGGTATTAGACATTTATCAGATAAGAATTTTTGTTTTATTTAATTTCTTGTGTTCAGTACATATATTTTGGATATTAGACCTTTATCAGATGAGAATTTGCATTTTATTTATCTAATTATGTTAAATGTGTCCATTTTTTGATATTACACCTTTAGAAGATGAGTATTTTTATTTTATATATTTGATTTCTTGTGTATAGTATGCATATTTTGGATATTAGTTCGTTATCAGGTGGATTTTTGTTTTATTTAATTTCTCATGTTCAGTGTGTATATTTTGGATACTAGACCTTCATGAGATGAAAATTTTTGTTTTATTTATCTAGTAATGTTCAGTATGTCTGTTTTAGATTTAGGACCTTTATCAAATCAGAATATTTGTTTTATTTATCTGATTTCTAATTTTCAATATATATATTTTGGAAGATGACCTTTGTCAGGTTAGAATTTTTAGATTATTTAATTTCTTGTGTTCAAAATGTATATTCTGGTATTAGAGCTTTATCAGATCATAATTTTTTTAATTATCTGATTTCCTGTGTTCAATATGTATATTGTGAATATTAGACCTAACACTGATAATTTTTGTTTTTTTCTCAATTAATGTGTTCAAAATGTATATTTAAATTATTATACTTTTATGAAATGAGAATTTTGTTTTATTTACCTGATATCTTGTGTTCAATATGTATATTTTGGATATTAGACCCTTATCAGGAGAGAATTTTTGTTTTATTTATCAGATTTCTTGTATTCAATATGTGTATTTTGGATATTAGACCTTTATCAGATGAGGATTTTTGATTTATATATTTGATTTCTTGTGTTCAATATGTATATTTTTGACCTTAGACCTTTATCAGATGAGAATTTTCATTCTATTTATGTAATTATGTTGAATATGTTCATGTTCAATATTAGACATTAATTAGATGAGAATTTTTGTTTTATTTATTTTCTTGTGTTCAATAAGATAATTTTTTGTAATTTGACCTTTATCACATGAGAATTTTTTTTATTTCTTGTATTTAATCTTTATATTTTTGATGTTAGACCTCTATCAGATGAGAATTTTTTTTAATTATCTGAATTCTTGTGTTCAATATTTATATTTAGTATATTAGACTTACTGCAGATAATTTTTGCTGTTTTTTTCTAATTTCTTGTGTTTAATATGTATATTTTGGATATTAGACCTTTATCATGTTAGAATTTTTGTTTCCTTCATCAGATATCTTGTGTTCAATATGTATAATATGGTTATTAGACCTTTATTAGGTGAGAAGTTTTGTTTTATTTAATTTCTTGTTTTCAATAAATACATTTTTGATATTAGACTTTTAACCGATATAATTTTTTGTTTTATATATCTAATTATGTTCAATATGTATTTTTTGAAATTAGGTCTTTATCAGATGAGACTTATTTTTATTTATCCGATTTCTTGTTTTCAATATATATATTTTGGATAATAGACCTTAATCAGATCAGAATTTTTGTTTTATTTATTTATTTATGTTCAATATATATATTTTAAAAATTAGACCTTTATCAGATGAGAAGTTTTGATTTATTTGTATGATATCTTGTGTTCAATGTATATATTTTGGATAATAGACCTTAATCTGATGAGAATTTTTATTTTATTTATGTGATTTCTTCTGTTCAGTGTATTGATTTTGGATATTAGACCTTTTACAGATGAGAATTTTTGTTTTATTTATCTGATTTCCTGTGTTCAGTATGCATATTTTGGATATAATTTCTTTTTCAGGTGAGAATTTTTGTTTTTGTTTTAAATAATTTAAATAATTTCTTGTGTTCAGTAAGCATATTGTGGAAATTAGACCTTTATCGGTTGATAATTTTTTATTTAATTTTTTTAGTATGTATATTTTGGATATTAGACCTTTATCAGACCAGAGTTTTTGACTTATTTATCTGATTTCTTTTTTTTCAATACGTATTTTTTTTATATTAGAGCTTTATCAAAGGAAAATTTTTGTTTTATTTAATTTCTGGTTTTCAGTATGTATGTTTTGGATATGAGAAATTTATCAGAACAGAAATTTTGTTTTACTTATCTAATTATGTTCCTTATGTATATTTTGGATAATAGACCTATATCAGATGGGAATTTTTGTTTTATTTATCTGATTATGTTCAATATATTTTTGATATTATACCTACATCACAACAGAATTTTTATATTAATTATGTGATTTCTAGTTTTCAATTTTGTATATTTTGTATAATGACGATTATCAGGTGAGAATATTTATTTCATTTAGTTTCTTGTGTTCAATATGTATATTTTGGATATTAGAATACTTTCAGATAAGAAACTTTTGTGTTGCTTTTCTAATTATGTTCAATATGTTTATTTTGGATATTAGATGTTCATCAGATCAGAATTTTTGTTTTATTTATCTAATTATATGCCATGTGCATATTTAGGATATTAGACCTTTATCAGGTGAGAATTTTCTTTTATTTAATTTCTTGTGTTCAGTATGTATATTTTGGAATATTAGACCTTTAACAGATGAGAAATTTTGTTTTATTTATCTATTTATGTTCAATTTGTATATTTTGGATATTAGACCTTATCAGATGAGAATTTTTGTTTAAATATTTGATTTCACGTGTTCAGTATGAATATTTTTGATATTAGTTCTTTATAAGGTGTAGATGTAACCAACCATCTTATTAAATAAGAAACACAGAAGCAATGCAAAGAAGAAAGCCAAGAGGACAGAGCTAAGAGCTAAAACCTTACCCTTCCTCCTGCGGTGGTCTTACCTCTCCGAAACAGAGCTACTTCCTGTGTTAAAGTCTTTATATAGACTTTCTGTTCTGCCTTCTTATTGGTTGTAATCCCAACCACATGACTACCTCCTCACTGCCTGTCTGTATAGAGCTCCAGGTCTTCTATGGTTGGTATTGAGATTAAAGGCATGTGTATCCAATGCTGGCTGTATTCCTCAATACACAGAGACTTACCTAGTTCTGCCTACCAAGTGCTGGGATTACAAGCATACGCCACCACCGCCCACCTTTTCTATGGCTTGCTAATAGCTCTGACCCCCCAGACAACTTTATTTATTAACATACAAATAACATTTTAGTACAAAATAAAATATCACCATATTTCCCCTTTTCTATTTTAATAAAAAGAAAAAAAGGAAAAACCTTATAACTAACATAAGAAAAACTATATACAAAAGTACAATAACTATATACAATATATACAAGTAATAAATACCTAAAAAATGTCTAGTCCATTTGTATTTGACAAATTCAGAGAAAATAATTCCATTATCTATCCTATTTTGTTAAGTCCAAAATGTATCTAATTCACTTTCTATCCTAATTAATCTTCAACTATGATTAACTAATCTTCAACTCCCTCAGAGACCCAAGAAGGAAATAATATTAGCTAACAAAAATAAAAACAGGAAGTACATGCAAGCAACTTCCAAAAAATTGTGAGTTGAAAGAAACAGCCAGCTTCTTGGACAATCATCTGAGGTTTCTCCGCAGTGTTGAGGCATCATCTTCAGCCTATAGGCTTAGCATATCTGACAGACTCATTTGTGAAGTAGGATGTACGCAAGGTCAACAGTTCAACATCACATTGGGTGAGAGCAGTCCATGTACCAGAAACACCTGAATTCCACCAGTGTCATGTCATGATTCAGGATTTTAAATTCTGGAAATTGTTGATGTTTTTTGAATGCAGCTGTCCATTCTTCTTGGCTATGTGTGTATGTGGCTTCATCTCAGCATCCTGTTCTTCTCCACATCCCTCTCTTAAATGTCATTCTACTATTGAGAGGCGTAAGTTTAATTACTCTTCAAGAATAACTGTTTCAGCTGCTGTTCCACTGCACATCAGAAGCCATTGGCCCACTGCCTGTTCAGCTGCCTTCGAAGAAAAGGGCACTGTACCTTTTCTGGATTGTGAAGCCCACTTCAGAGATGGTGCCATATTATCCTGGCCTCAGAAAAATGCCTTTTGATAAAGCCATAACCACACTTGATTTGGCAAGAATCAGTAGTCCTTTGTTTCGTGTCCTGTCTATCCTGTTTGTCAGCAATTGATTCGGGGATACTTTGTTGTCCAGTGGCTGGCTACCTTTTGCCACAATGAAAGTTAACCCTAATTGCAGTTTTTTCAATGCCCATATTTTCTCTGAAGTACATTGGTACTGCCAGGATCTGACATGTCTCATAGTCATAACAAAAAAGAAAAATTTTCCAAGTTATTAAAACATTTTAAATGCCATATTCTGTAGATCTCTGAAGGGTTTGAAAATGACCTGTCTATCTAAAATATATCTGCTCAATCTTGAAAACATACCAAATTTGGCTACAAGTTTTATTATAATGTCTAACTACTAACTTTCATTTCTTTATATCCTAATAGTTGGTAATAATAACATTCAAGGATCAGAAAAGTATATTACATTGTTAAATGAATGGTATAAATACAGTTAGAAATATACAAATATGTATAATTTTGATATTAGACTTTTATAAGTTGAAAAGTTTTGTTTTATTTAATTTCTTGTGTTCAATAACTATATGTCTGATATTTGACTTTTATCACATGAGAATTTTGTCTTTTATGATTTCTTGAGTTTGATATGTATATTGTTGATATTATACCTTTATCAGATGACAATTTTTGCTTTATTTACTTATGTTTAATATGTATAATTTTAGTATTAAACTTTTATTAGATTAGAATTCTTCTTTTCTTTACTTTTGTGCTCAATAATGATATTGTTGATATTAGACCTTTATCAGATGAGAATTTTTGTTTTATTTACCTAATTTCTTGTGTCCAATGTGTATATTTTTGATATTCCACCTCTACAACATGAGAATTTTTGTTTTATTGAACTTCTTGTGTTCAATATGTTTATTTTGGATATTAGAATTTTCTCAGTGAAAAAAAATTGTTTTCTATAGTTTCTTGTGTAATATAAATACATTTTTAATATTTGAACTTTATCAGATGAGAATTTTCATTTTATTTATCTGATTTTTGGTGTTCAGTGTGTTTTTTTGGTTATTAGACTGTTAACATTTGAGAATTTTTGTTTTATTTATGTGTTTTCTTGTCATCAATGTGTATATTTTGGATATTAGAACTTTACCTGCAGAGAATTTTTCTTTTATTTAATTCTTGTGTTCGATAAGTATATTTTTGATATTTGACTTTTATCACATGAGAATTTTGTCCTGTTTATGATTTCCTGTGTTCAATATGTACATTTTGGGTATTAGACTTTTTTCAGATGAGAATTTTTGTTTTGTTTATCTGAATTCTTGTGTTCAATGTATATTTTTATATTTGACCAATATCAGATGAGAATTTTTATTTTATTTAATTTCTTGTGTTCAACAAGTATATTTATTTTAGTTATTAGACTTTTATCAGACGAGAATTTTTGTTTTATTGGAATTTTTGTGTTTAATATGTACATTTTGGATAATAGACTTTTATCAGATAAAAATTTCTATTTAATCCTTTGTGTTCAATATATTTTATAGTTATTAGACTTATATCAGAGGAGAATTTTTTTCATTTACCTAACTATGTTCTATATGTATATATTTTTTATTTTATAATTTGATTTAATTTTACATATCAGCCATGGATTTCCCTGTCCTCCCCCCTCCCACTGCCCACTTCCTCCCAGCCCATCACCCACTCCCATCTCCTCCAGGGCAAAGACTCCCATGGGGATTCAGCTCAACCTGGTAGACTCTGTCCAGGCAGGTCCAGTCCCCTCCTCCCAGCCTGAGGGAAGTGTCTCTGCATAAGTCCCAGGTTCCATACAGCAAGCTCATGCACTAAGGGCAGGTTCCGGTCCCACTGCCTGGATGCCTCCCAAACAGATGAAACTAATCAACTGTCTCACTTATCCAGAGGGCATGATCCAGTTGGGGGCTCCTCAGCTTGGTTCATAGTTCATGTGCTATTTGTCCTTGTGTTTTTTCCAATCTTGGTCTCAATAATTCTTGCTCATACAATCCCTCCTCTTTTTCGCCAATTGGACTCCTGGAACTCCACCTGTGGCCTGGCTGTAGATCTTTGCATCCACTTCCTTCATTCATTGGATGAGATTTCTAGCACAACAGTTAGGGTGTTTGGCCATTCTATACCAGAGTAGGTCAGTTCAGGCTTTCTCTTGACCATTGCCAGTAATCTATTGTGGAGGTATCTTTGTGGATTACTGGGGACCTCTCTAGTATTTTGCTTCTTCCTATTCTCATGTGGTCTTCATTTATCTTGGTCTTTTATTCCTTGTTCTCCCTCTCTGTTCTTGATCCAGCTGGGATCTCCTGCTCCCCTAAGCTTTCTTTCCTTCAAACCTTGCCTTCAATAACCCCACTCACGTCCAGGTTGTTCATATAGATCTCATCCATTTCTCTGTCATTGGGCAATCTCTGTGTCTTTCTTAGGGTCCTGTTTTCTAGGTAGCCTCCCTGGAGTTGGGAGTAGCAGTCTAGTCTTCCTTTGTTTTACATCTAGTATCCTCCTATGAGTGAGTACATACCATGTTTGTGTTTCTGAGTCTGAGTTACTTCACTCAGGATGATTTTCTCTAGATCCATCCATTTGCCTGCAAACCTCACGATGTCATTGTTTTCTTCTGCTGAGTAGTACTCCATTGTGTATAAATACCACATTTTATTTATCCCTTCTTCTGCTGAAGGGCATCTAGGTTGTTTCCAGGTTCTGGCTATTACAAACAATGCTGATATGAACATAGCTGAGCAAGTGCCCTTGTGGTATGATTGAGCATTCCTTGGCTTTCTGTGGAAACAAAAGCAGAACCTCTTTTCCAAAGTAACATATCCTTATATCCAAATTTTGAAGTCAAGGTACCTTTAAAATTTACATTTTGGCATAACTGAACAGCTTTTACAATTAAATGTTTTTCTTCAGTTACAAATATCAAAGACAACATAATCTAGATTCTCTGTGTGATAGCCATCTTTACATGGCTTATTACCTTTATTGTTTCTTTAAAGAGTTTACTTTTAAAAACTATTTGTTTATATAACTGTATATATTCCTTTTTATCTCTTTTTGAAGCCTACGGCACTGTGGCTGTTGGCTCTGCCCACTTTAGCTTCCCAACATGGCGGTTCTGCCAGCTCTGGGAGCCATCAAGTCTCAGAAATAGTGGGTCTATGCTTTTATCAAAGCAGTGTGTAGCCCAGAAAGCTCTCTCTCTCTCTTTTTTTTTAAATACTAGTAAAGACTAAATCTACCACACAGCGTAATGTGCCGCTGGCACACGTCTCATTCCCGCTATACTGCAGGTCAACTGCACATGCCAGGAACCTGCCAATAGCTCAAACCTGCGTTTTGCAGCGTCTAGCTGCCCATATGAGACATGAAGCAGGAACCTGGTTTTGGCTCTGTTTAGAATTAGTTATTAAATATTGTTAGGTTTAAGGTGGAAACTCGAGCCATTGGGCGCCATTTGTAGCTGGAGAATTTTTCTCCGGCTCCCACCACCAAGTCCCGCCAGTCTCGGAGCCCACTTATAAAATAAACACACAGACTCTTATATTATTTAAACTACTTGGTCATTAGCTCAGGCTTATCATTGTCTAGCTCTCACTCTTATATTCAGCCCATTTCTATTAATCTTTACTTTGCCACGTGGCTCATGGCTTACCGGTACTTTACATCTTTCTTGTCTTGGCAGTGGCTAAAGCTGGTTTCTCTTTTCTTCCTCCTTCCTCTATTCTCCTCTCTCCTTGTCCCACCTATACTTCCTGCCTGGTCACTGGCCAATCAGTGCTTTATTTATATAGAGCGATATCCACAGCATAAAGGAGATATAATAAACTGATAGTAATTATTTTATAACTTGAGATAATTCTGACTTTTAAGTGTCTTACATTCCAATTAGAAAAAATAGCCTGACAGAATAGTCTATATAAGTGAAAGAGAGCTGTTTTTGGAGGTTATTGCTCTTTTGATGGTCCTCCATCCAGCTCCTAAGTAAATCATACATCTAGGCTTATTCTTACTTATGAATACTCAGCCATTAGTTTGGCTTAATTTCCAGCCAGCTTTTCTTAAATTAACCCTTTTATCTTTTGCCTTTGGCTTTTCTTATTCTCTAAATTCTGTAATTCTTACTCTTACTCTGTGGCTTGCTGTGTAGCTGGGTGGCTGGCTCCTGGAACCCTCCTCCTCCTCCTCCTCCTCTGACTCCTTGATTTTAGAGCTTTCTACCCAGTTTTCTCCTATATATACTCTGAGCCTGCAAGTCCCACCTATCCTTTCTCCTTTCTTGCTATTGGCCAGTTTTTTATTAAATCATCACTTGTTTTACACAAGCACAGTAACATAGCTTCACAGAGTTAAACAAATTCAACATGAACAAAAGCAGTACACCTTAAAATAATATTCTATCACATAGAGTTACTTGGTACCTACAACAAATGAACTTCAGTGCCAAAGTAATAGGCAGAAAATCACATGTGGAAACAAACAGGTATAACCATACTGATAGTCCACAATTTACCCTTCAAAGTTAAATTAGTGAATGAGAAAATGAAGGTCACTACATATTGATAAAGTGAGAAATTCAACAAGAGTCCATAAACACGTGTTCTTGTGACATTGATGTTCCCAATTTTATAAAGCACTCACTACAAAATATGAGATAACAGATAGAATTCATCATTATTTGGGGTGATTTTAATACATGATTATATCAGTTATCAAAACAAAAGGAAAGCAATGAACAACTGATATACAAATAAATGGACTGATTTAACATTTACAGAACTTTCCATGGAACAGTAGCAGAATTCATTTTTATCAGCAGCCTGAGCAGTTACTTTTCAAGATGGTTTTATGCAAAGCAAATCTTCTCAAAAACAAGGTAGTTGAAATAATTTTTATTTTTATAAGATCACAGTATAAAAAATACAAAAAAGAACAAAAATGAACTATAGAGAATATATAAACACATGGAGGCTAGAAAACAAAACACTGAACAATCAGTGAGATGCTAAAGAAATTGGGAGTGGATTCCAAAGTTCTTAGACACAAATGGTGGTAGGAATAGAGCATAACATTGTTGAAATGTATGAAAATAACAGAACATTGAAATCTACAAAAACTAAAGTGTTGCAAGAGGGAACTCAAAGTCTATTTGATATAAAGGTATACATTTAAAAATTAGGGACTAGTAGATGGTTCAGCAAGTAAAGGTACATTCCAACAAGTCTGAATTCAAATCCTGAGAAACATGGTAGAATAAAGGCATTGAACACTAGTAAACTATTCCCATCCACCATCTGAGTTATAGTGTGTGCACAACTGAGTAAATGCTATGTGTGTGAGTTCATTCACAAATAACTATGTGTTGAAAACATAAAAATGAAATATCATTAGTCAGAAAGAAACAACAAGGATCAGAACTCAAGTCAATGAGTTCTGAATCTCAACCCATACAGCACAAGAGAATACTCAGCCAATACTAATAAAATCAAACCTGACAAATCATACAAAAGAACCAGTAAAACACTTAGTTCTATAAAAGGATCGCCGTATACAACACACTGCTCTAATAAGAATGACACCACTTCAAGTTAAAAGACCACACAAATGGAAGGATGAATGGAACCTCACAATTAGCTGGGTCAGGGCCCAGGAGCTTCAGAAACAAAAATCACTGATGCTGGGTCAGGGGGCAGAACTAAAGACCTCTCAGCATGGCAGAGCTACATATTGACATGGAGAGTAAAACAGTCCCTCAGCGGTAATATGGGCATCACGTTCAAAAGTGACAATACATTCAGTCTTCCCTAGTGTTATTGACACTGTGGTTCCAACATTTTGGAGAGTATCAGATAGGGAATTTGGTCAATAACGATGGGAGAGGACAAAAGAAAAGAGAACAGAACACACAGTAAACACTGCTGCCTATCTCCCACTGAGGTCTCTATAAGTGTGAACCAACAGCTTGTCAAAGTGAAGAGACCACCTTGGCATGCAGAGCATGGGAGGAAGAAGGCCACATGCCACCCAACAAGGTGACAAAAAGAATGACTCACTTGACCTATGCAGGGGGCCCTCCTACTTGCAAGCTGTTATCCCCACTGTGATCATATATAAACCCTGGAAAGCAAATGTGCAAAAAGCAAATGGTGCTGGACTTTGAACTTATTCCCTCAAGGCTGTTCATAGCACCTCTCTCCTCATAATGACATTAAGATATGTGATGTGTGACTGATCCATCTGCATCATTGGACTTCAGCTTCAGGCAGAGAAGCAGGAATTGATTGCCAAATGATTCTCACAAAACACTCACTTCCCAGAACTACTGGTGCATGGACAAAAAAATAAACAATTGACTGTCATGAAAGTGGTGATGGGGTTGAATATGTGTGTGTGGGGAATGTGTATGAGTAAAGTGATGAATTAAGCACAAGTGGGTTGAATGTTAAAGAGGCTAATGTTACAGGAGGAAATGGTGCTGGACCTAACCTTGACCCAGCTGCTTGTTCTTACCTGGTCTTTCTGTGTCTGGGGGTCTCTGACATTTTCCTCTTGGCCACTGGTAGAGAAAAGAGAATTCCAGAAAAAATCATGCTATTTCTGAAAACTCCAACAACAAAAGAAATCCAAGAACCTATCGTAAGAAAACAGATTGCCCATCTACCTTTCTCTGACCATGGAAATGGGGAAACATCAGCAAGTAGAGAACAAATCCTGTCTGAGTGAGGGTAGGAGACACTAGTGGTGTAGCAGTCCTATGGCAATAGACCCCTGCACAAAACCATACATGATATCCATCTCGTGTTGCAAACTGGACTTCTAAGTGTCATGACTCATTAGGTGATGGAATGGCCCTTTCAAAGAGGAGGCATCTCAGATACTCTGCATAACAGATATTTACATTATGATTGATAACAGTAGTGATTACAGTTATGACATAGCAAGAAATATAATTTTATGGTGGAATGTCACAACATGAAGGATTGTACTTCAATGGTCATGGCATTAGGACGGTTAAAAATAGTTGTTCTGGAGGCTATTAGGTATGACAATATGGGGTTGTGAGTAGCTAACAATCTGTTTCACTATTGGCAATGCTGAGAATGAGAAGCGTAAGTCAAAGCACTACTTGCAAAGGAAGCTTGCTAAGAGGCAGAAAGGCTGGAGCCAGAGCTTCAGACTCTGCAGTACAGCAACAAGGAAAGCCAGAGATGGCCATTGCACAATGTTGTGGTCCCCTGAAATACAGGCACTTAACAATGGAAGACTGACTCCTCGACCAGACCATTTAATTTCTCTGAGACCTTGGTGTTCTCATTCTTTAAGCTCTGTGTGTGTGACATGACCTGCTCATTTGCATCTTGAGCTTTCATAGAAAGGATTTGGCTGGTAGTAGGGCCTGGGCCTAGAGGTAATGAACTCCATGAACATAGTCCTCAAGTATGACAGGAATTCAGGGTGTGTTCTAGACTACTGGATATCATGGGATGCCGCATCTTGTCACCTAAGTGCTGGGAACTTCTGGTATTTATTAAACTTGCTATTGTAGGGACAAGGGGCTGGCTAAAGAAACCCACACTGACCCTGGAGCCCAGAACTAGGGAGGAAAGACTCAGATCAGGGCAGAAAGAAACACACTGTTTGTCTCAGTCAGATCAGAGCCATCTCTGCCCCTGCCCAACTGACTTGTGAAATCAACCAATCACAGAGCAGAACAGTAGAACCCTGGGCCCCAAGTCAATCCAAGGTTGACTACACCTCCAAAACATCCAGTATAAACCACCCTGCCTGGTCAGTTTAAAAAAAAAAAAGGCTGTTCTGTCCACCCTGGTAGAGGCAGCTACTCTCCTGGACTCCTCTTTCTCAAATAAATACCTTTCTCAAAAGAATTTTGGGTGTGATGATCTTCATTCACTGGCATAGAGAAGATTCTTGTTGAGATGTCCCCCAGTGGACAGAGCAAGAGGGAGCTGAAAGAGCAAAGCAAGGAGGAGCTGAACAGAAGATCTTTGCTGAGACGTCCCTCAGTGGACAGAGCCATAAAGAGCTAAAAAGTAACACTTTTCTCCAGAGCCAGAGTACATTGCTACATTTCTGCAGGGTTTTTTCCCTTTTTGCAGAGTGAAGCAAAAGTAAGCCACAGCATAGGCAAGAGAAGCAGAGCTCTGCTAGTAAGCCCCCTTATGAGGGGACTGAGCAAAGCTCAGCTGTAGCAGCTCTCCAGGAGAAGAGCAGGATTTTTGTATCCTGCAGGGAGATCATCCCCCATCAGGTCCAGGCCTGAATTTCCCAAGAAGTAAGAAAATTGTCCCATCCAGTGTTGGGCTGCTTCTTTGCAGTTCCAGCTGTCAGAGCTGTGCACAACAGCTCCATGTCTCTGGGACACCTTCAGGTCAGAGCTGTTGTGAGCAGCTTGAGGTGTCCAGGATACCTCACCCTCCAGGGCTAATTGTCCCTTACAGTTTCAGCCATCAGAGCTGTGCTAAACAACTTCAGGTGTCCAGGGCACCTTCAGGGCAGAGCTGCTGTTCTGAGCAGCTCAAGGTGTGTGGGATACCTCATCTTCCAGGGCTAAACTTTCTCCATGCAGTTCCAGCCATCAGAGTTGTCCTAAACAAATCAAGGTGTTGCCTGACTCCCCAGGTAGTCAGGACACCTTTCCCCAGAGTTGTTACAACAAATTTACTTATATTGTTGGTACCCAAACCAAGGACCAACCCACAGATTTAAAAACAACTTACTTACACCTATGCTGACCCTACACCGGTAGAGGCAGGCTGTTTAGATGATGGGAGGTGGAGTTGCATGAGCTCTCTCAGGAGGCTTGTCGAAATAGCTGTCTAAGAATTTCCCTGGTGTCTACTCCACAGGTGTGTATTCTCCAGAGTCTGTGAGGGTGTTTCTCCTGTCTTCAAAAACAAATTGTCTATGATGGGACCTGTCACAATGGAGACCAAAATAACATCATGAACAGTTTTGAGGATGGGACTCAACATCATGACAGATTTATAAACACCTGCATGGAAATATCTATGTGCCACTAAAGTAAGTAAACTGGTGGAACTATAATACTCAAATTGGTACTCCCAACTTTCACCCAGGTATCTCCTGGGAACTGTGAGATAGGGAACTGCTCATGCCCAACTATAGATCCCTGACTGCAGGGACTAGAGGGAGATACATGCACAAACACATAGAAAAATACACAACATAAACACATGTATGTGAGAGACAGAGAGACAGAGAAAGAGATACTTAGAGAGACAGAGAAAGAGAGACTGAGTGAGTGTGGGAGAACTCCATCAATTGGATGCTGAACAAATGAATGCAGGTGTGTCCTCTCAGAGGGAAACAAAAGGAGCAGGGAACAGTCTGAGTGCCTGTATGGACACATTTAGAAGTGTGACCAGGCCTCTCCAACTGCTGCTTGGAGAATCAAACTTACAAGGCCTTTTAAAGTAAGTAACAAAAATCTAACTCAAACTCACAGCAACTAACATCTCACACTTGACAGCACTTGATAGATTCTCTTCAAAGTCATGCTGGGAACTCACATACTACTGCCTCAGTCCATGAGTACTATGACTCCTGCCACAGGCTCTGTTTTTGTTTCTTTTTAGAGAAAGCAGAATAGTCTTTGTCCTCATGTCATTCCTGTCCACATTTGAGGTTCTGCCTTTGGGCGGAGTTCAGAGACACGATTTTGGCATATCCTTAAGGCATACCCTAAAGATGCAGCCTACCAGAAACACAGACCTTATATAAAATGAAGAAATGATGACAGAGTGGACCTGAGATTGAAACCACAGGGTTTGAAAGAATGAATACTTATTCTTCATGCTCTCTTCTGTGATAAAGATCAGGTGATCTCACTGTTACTTTCTTTCAATGGTCATTTCCTGTAGCTGAGTGGTGAGTCTGCACCTTCTGCTTTACCTGCATCTTGGTGAGGAAGGTTTGGTGGGATGGTGGCTCTCTGGTGCTCCTTGTGGGTAGATGAACATAAATGAACTTGCAGTATCACAAGACAAAGATAATGGACAGACCCCCCTGAGTCCTAATCAAATGTTTGAGAAAGCTTGTTTACCAGTGACTCTGTGACACCGCAAATTATTTTGTCCTGTGCTTCAGATGCCCACTCTGGGGAACTCAGCTGTCTCCTCTATTTGAAGGGAAGTGGTTATCTCAGCTATCTGGTTTTCTGTGCCCTCATAGCACATGCTCCAAGTAACCAAGGAGATAGCCTCTTCAGACTCATTCACAGCAGCAGACTCAGAATTCAACTTGGCTGCAGAGTCCACAAGCCTGTGGGTTTACAAGTCAGGAAAAAATTGCCATAGTTCAAAGTCACCCCAGTCATTTAGAGGTTCCCCAAATATCTTGACAGGTCACTCTAACCATATAACTATTGATGGAGAAGACATATAAGGGCAGAACATGGTCACCAGATTCAACAAGTCTCCTCACTGACAACTGAGGAACACAGAGCAGCTGGGAAGTAACTAAAGTTAGCCACTGTGGTTGAAGTAGAGTGATGTCCTGCCTTGAAATGGGCACATCTCATTAATCCCTCCCACTTTAATGTCGGAGTCATGTTCACACATCAATGCCTCTCTACCAAAAGGAATGAAAGCCAAGAGTTCCCAGTATAAAGCATTGGCCTTACCAGTTCCCGACTTCTGAGCCAGAACAATTAATATCCTGGAATCCTTGAATTTCAAGAGGCGTGACAAGCAGGGAAGTTCTGTTGGTTCCCAGAGACTCCAGCTTTCTGTTCCCCATTACAGGAAGATTCAGCACAAGCCCACTTGCTCCAGGAAGATTCCCTTTTCTTGCACAGAACTCATTACATGATTCTCTTGACCATTTCATTCTTGATGTTTTACATTGAGGCTGAAGGTCAGCTTTCTTCAGTCACTCTCTGGTTTCTCTAACCTCTCCATTCTCTTTCTGAATTAGACTCTTCAGTATGCCATCATGTTCATCAGTAAATGGTGAAGGCACTGAATAAACTTCCCAAGGACAGTGGGTGTTGCCACAACATAGTGACATCACAGAGGATGCCAGGGCTCTCCAGGATACAATAGAATGTCTAGGGAAGAACTACAGATGTCATGGGAACTGATATTGCTAAGAGCTTTCCTTACACTAGATGTCAAGTCGTCCTTTGCAGGAGCCTCTGCTGGGATACAAGAGAAGCCCTTCAGCATCCCCTTCTTCCAAAGCCAGAGATCTCTCCCTGATTGATTGAACATCCTTCAGTTCTTTCCCTGTGTAGAACTGAATCTTTATCTGCTACTGAAATTTTATGTACACAAGGTAATAATATCATAGAAATTTATATATGCTAAAGTTCATCATAAGTACCTGTAACTGAGGTGACTGGCCACAATTATGGAAACTCATGAACTGTTGACTGGTGGCTGTGGAGCCCCCATGAGACTGGACTAGGTCCTCTGGATACAGAAGATGGTTGTTTGGCTCGAACTGTTTGGGAGGCAACCAGACAGGGGATAGTGATCTATCCGTGGTCAATGGGCAGGCTTCTGGAACCCAGTGCCTGTGGTGTGACACCTTGAACAGCCTTGGTTTAGTGTGGAGGGGGTTGGACCTGCCTAGGCTCAGTGTTCTGGACTCTGCTGACTGTGCATGGGAGACCTCGATTTGGGGGATGTGGGGATGTGCAGTGGCTTGGGAGAGAGGGATGGTGGTGGGTAGAGGGAGGAAGGGGGCTCTGTGGACAGTATGTGGGGTGAGGAGAAAATTTCTTAATAATGAAAAATAAAAAAAATACAAAAAAGATGTAAAATCAAAAAAAAAAGTACCTACGTTTCCTTATCTCTTTAGCCACAAGACATTATAGACTTAATGCTGACTGAGAAGGACACTTGTTAAACAACTTCCTGGTAAGGAGTCTACAGGAAACAGCTAGGCAGAGTTATGCTAGAGGAAGAGGCTGATACAGCCTAGGAACAAGTACCCATAGGAGCGTGATATGGTCATGGAGCCCAGTGTGACTAAAACCTGTGTCATCAGCATGTGTGTAGTGGGTGTTGTACTCTCTGTTCAGTAGCTCAAAGTGGTCTGCTATTACTGGGTAGTAAAGATGGCCAGATAGCTGGAGTCTTCCAAACAGAACATGAGTTTCCCTTAGAGCAAAGGATATTCAGGAAAATCCTTTGCAAGCACCTTCATAGTTAGCAACACAGATACTCGGGTTCCACTGGACACTCTAGATCAATGGTTATTTTTTTTCCAATTCTCTGACCCTTTAAATCTTTAAATAGCATGAAGAGTAGTTCCTCGTGTTGTGGTGAGCACTAAACATAACTGTTTCGTTGTTTCTTAACTTTAATTTTGCTACTGTTTTTTTAAAGTTTTATTATTTATTATGTATACAGTATTCTGTATGCACATATCCCTGCAGGCCAAAAGAGGGTGCCGGATATCATTACAGATGGTTGTGAGCCACCATGTGGTTGCTGGGAATTGAACTCAGGATCTTTGGAAGAGCAAGCAGTGCTTTTAACCTCTGAGCCATCTCTCCAGCCCTAATTTTGCTACTGTTATGAATTATAATTCAAATATTTGATGTGCAGTATATCTGATATGCGACCCCCCAATGGGGTGGTGACCCACACAGGTTGAGGACCACAGCTCTGAATGCAGGCAGAAATCTCCTCAAATCCTGGCAGTGATGCTGGGGCAGTGTGATTCTTAGTTTTTATTATCAGACTGAATCAAACTAGTCACCTGGGAAAGGGACCCTCAATGAGGAATTATATAGATCAGATTTTTCTTTGCACTTGTCTCTGGGATTTTATTAATTGTTGAATAAGATAAGACTCCCTAAAATGGGCAGAATCATTTCATTGTCTGCAACCTCTACTGTGTAAGTATGAAGAAGCTAGAACATAAGCGTAAGCAAACAGGTAGCATGGGTACATTTGTTTATCTCAGCTCTTGGCTGTGGATGTGACATGAGTTCCTATACTGATTTTTCAAAAATGGAACTATTACCTGGAATTGTGGGCTATGATCAATTTTTCCCATTCTAAGTTGCTGTGCCTGATAATTCAGTGCAATAAAGATATTAAGAAAGCACTATATGACAGAGGGGTTTTCACAAGTCAGTGAGATGTGTGTTTCATGAAATGCTCAACAGCACCTTATCTGTCTCAAAAGAAGAGATGCTACTTCCTCCTGAACCCAACCTGTGTTTCCCTGTCACAGTTTTACAAAGACTCAGAGACACCCAAAGACTCACAAACCACTTGACCCTGTCAATAAGTGTCCCCTGATATTGTCTTGCCATAACAAGTACCATGTTAAATTCTTCTAATGTGTTATATACAAGCTTCCCTTCAACGAAAGTATTTTTCCTTGAATTTCCTGACCATTAGAATTTTCAGATATGGGGAACTGGGTCTGAATTAACTGTCTTGACAATGAATTTCAATCTTATACTATGTCCTTCCTTGAAGGTCAGAAGAGACTCCTTAAAGCTGAGAGCAATGTAACACCATAAATTCCAGGTATGCGGGGGTATAAGTAATGACTGGCAAAGTGTCCACTAGTTACCTTATATTGGAGATTAACTCCAGGACTGATGTACGTAGATCCCAGTGAAAACTTGTTGGTATCACTCTAACTTCTGTGCCTCTTCAACAAGATTTCTGTAAACAGATCTTTGACAAATTTCCTCCTTTGAAAGTAAATAGACCTTATCAGATGTGAAAAGTCACTTTGATTTTTTTCCTTCTCCTCCTAGGACATGAAACAGGCCCTTTTGAGCTACATGAAAGGTTATCCAAGGTGAATAAGGTCTGAAATAGTTACCTGCTTTAGAATGCAGGTCTGAGGAACAGAGTGCAAAACAAGGGCAGGACAGCAGGCACACCCAGGAAATTCTTGGTTATGTCTTTGGCAGTTTAGCCTCTTTGCATGCCAGTTTCTTCTACCTAGAGAAAGATGGGTTGGGGTACACCATGGAGATGTGGGCTGTCACAAGGCATGACTTACAAATTCACTTCCTTCATAAGTGGGACTTTGTTTTTTTTCATGTTTCTTTTTGTGTGTGGGGTTACAAGCTAGTATTTATATAACCTAAGCTGCACATCGATTTCTGGAGAACATCTCTTTCTGGGAACAAAGGAATCAGATATTAAACTTACAAAAATGCTGAAAATGATGCTTTAGAGCAGAGAATCACTTCACTTGGTTGAAAAAAATTGACACTTCTCTTCATGACCATTAGCAAATATTGTGTGTGGCTCCTGTCCTTTGCCATTTGGAAAGACTCACCAGCTAGCTATTCTTTATTGATTAGCCACTTTCAGATGCTAAAATAAAGAAGATGAAGAGGGAAGGTAGAAATCAACATGTTTGATCCTAAATATAGAGTGGTGTTTGCTTATTCTAATCTCAGAATTCTAATCTTTATCTGGCTAATCTAACAACAAATAAATAAAACCTGTACCCATTGGTGTATTTTAATAAAAGCACATAAACGATTTTGGTGACTTACTATAACTCATGTAGTATGTATTGAGTCCAACTATTAATATTTTCTTCTCTGTCTTGCTATTCTTATTTGGAACATTTGTTTCTTTGAGTGGAAGTGAACCACCCCAATTTAAATGGGAGAAAAATTTTTAAATAAACTAAGGTAACAGAATATGTTTGGGAGTTGTAAAAGTTTTTCCACTGAAAAAAATCAGAATTTAAGAGGATCCTGTTACATACTGAGGGCAGACATCAGAGTCAGCAAAGCTTGCAAAAACAGATATTTTTTTCTTTTAGCACTTTGATGGAAGAAGCACTTCATTTTCTTTAATTTTATAATTAATTTAATTTTATGTATCAGCCATGTATTCCCCTGTCCTCCCTTCTATGGGTCCCCCCCCCCCCGCTCTCCCGCCAATGCACCCCCCATTCCCATCTGCTCCAGTGCAAGGACTCCCCTGGGGATTCAGCTCAGCCTGGTAGATTCAGTGAAGGCAGGTCCAGTCCCCTCCTCCCTTCACCCAGGCTGAGCAAAGAGTCCAAGCATAGGCTCTGGGCTCCAAAAAAACCAGCTCATGCACTAAGGACAGGTTCTGGTCCCACTGCCTGGGGGCCTCCTAAATAGTTCAAGCTAATCAACTGCCTCACTTATCCAGAGGGCCTCATCCAGTTGGGGGCTCCTCAGCTATTGGTTCTTAGTTCATGTGTTTCTCCTAGTTTGGCTATTTGTCCCTGTGCTTTTTCCAATGATGGTCTCAATATCTATTGCTCATACAATCCCTCTTCTCTCTTGCTGATTGGACTCCTGGAGCTCCACCTGGGGCCTGGCCATAGATCTCTGCATCCACTTCCATCAGTCATTGGAGGAGAGTTCTAGCATGACAGTTAGGGTGTTCAGCCATCTGATCACCAGAGAAGGTCAGTTCGGGCTTTCTCTTGACCATTGCCAGCAGTCTATTGTGGAGGTATCTTTGTTGATTTCTGGGGACTTCTCTAGCACTTTTCTTCTTCCTATTCCCATGGGGTCTTCATTTATCTTGGTCTCTTTTTTCTTGTTCTCCCTCTCTGTTCCTGACTCAACTGGGACCTCCTGCTCCCCTAAGCTTTCTTTCTCCTGACACTTGCCCTTCATTAACTCTCCTCACATCCAGTTTGCTCAAGTAGACCTCATTCATTTCTCTGTTGTTGGGTGATCTCTGTGTCTTTCTTAGGGTCCTGTTTTCTAGGTAGCCTCCCTGGAGTTGTGAGTAGCATGCTAGTCATCCTTCGTTTTACAACTATTATCCTTCTATGAGTTTGTACATACCAAGTTTGTCTTTCTGAGTATGGGTTACTTCACTCAGGGTGATTTTTTTTCTAAATCCATCCATTTGCCTGCGGACCTCATGATGTCATTGTTTTTCTCTGCTGAGTAGTATGCCACTGTGTATATGTACCACATTTTATTTATCCATTCTTCAATTGAAGGGCATCTACGTTGTGTCCAGGTTCTGGCTATTACAAATAATACTGCTATGAACATAGCTGAGCATGTTCCCTTGTGGTATGATTGAGCATTCCTTGGGTATATGCCCAAGAGTGATAAAGCTGTGTTTGGGGGAGATTGATTCCCAATTTTCTAAGAAATCACCATATTCATTTCCAAAATGGAAAAGTACAAGCTTGCATTCCCACCAACAATGTAGGAGTGTTTCCCTTGCTCCACATCCTCTCCAGTGTTTTTGATCTTAGACATTCTGATGGGTGTAAGGTGGTATCTCACATTTCTTTTGATTGGCATTTCCCTGCTGATAGGGAGGTTGAGCAATTCCTTAAATGTCTTTCAGCCATTTGAGCTTCCTCTGTTGAGAATTCTCTGTTTAGCTCTATAGCCCATTTCTTAATTGGACTGTTGGATATTTTGACGTCTAATTTCTTGAGTTCTTTATATATTCTGGATATCAGCCCTCTGTCAGATGTGGGGTTGGTGAAGATCTTTTCCCATTCTGTAGGCTGTCACTTTGTCTTGTTGACGGTGTCCTTTTCTCTACAAAAGCTTCTCTGGTATAAGAGGTCCCATTGATTGATTGTTTCTCTCAGTGACTGTGATACTGATCTTATATTTAGGAAGTGATCTCCTATGCCAATGCATTCAAGACTACTTCCTGCTTTCTCTTCTATCAGGATAAGTGTAACTGGATTTATGTTGAGTTACAAATATATATATATATTGATATATTGATATAAAATTCATACTTTAAGGAAAGTTTAAAGAATCAAAATAGCATCAAAATATTATGAGAACAGTGGCAATAGAATCATCCCTTAATTTTGGTTTTCTTCTGTCCCATATCAGTTGATTCTTCTGACATGATACAGAGATTATGCATTTTCTTTTTAACAACATGCTTGGCTTTAAAGAAGGAGAGAGTCATTATCCAACTCCAACTTGATAAAAGGCCAGGCGATTTTGGTGGTGGCAGCGCATGCCTTTAATCCCAGTACTTGGGAGGCAGAGCCAGGCAGATCTTTGTGATTTCAAGGCCAGCTAGGTCTACAGAGCAAGATCCAGGAAAGGCACAAAGCTACACAGAGAAACCCTGTCTTGAAAACAAACAAACAAACAAAAAAATTATGGGCTTGGGGATTTAACTTTAATTTTTAATTGATCTGGACTACATAAACACCATTTGTGATAAGTGTTTGTAGAGAAGAGCAAAAACAAACATTTAGGAAGACTTATGAATGTTATGTGTGATGTAATACCAATAGGCCAAGTTACTTTAAATTGGATAGTCATACTGGTTGAGGAACTATTACCTCTTCTAATTAAGAAGTCTGTCTTGTTCAAATCAAACTTTTATCAATTTTTTTTCTAGAGCTAAGGATCAAACCCAGGGCCTTGCGCATGCTAGGCAAGCTCTCTTCCACTGAGTTAAATCCCCAAGCCCATAATTTTTTTGTTTGTTTGTTTTTTTTCGAGACAGGGTTTCTCTGTGTAGCTTTGTGCCTTTCCTGGATCTTGCTCTGTAGACCTAGCTGGCCTTGAAATCACAAAGATCTGCCTGGCTCTGCCTCCCGAGTACTGGGATTAAAGGCATGCGCTGCCACCACCAAAATCGCCTGGCCTTTTATCAATTTTGATGATACTTATAGCTTACCTTCTCTGATAGATACAAAAGCAAAACCTCATCCCCAATGTAACACATATCGTGGTTTCCATTCTGAGGTCAGCACATCCTTAAAATATACAGGCTGATTTAACTCTGTAGTTTTTTTCTATTATCCAATTTCTATCCGCAGCTATTGTTTCTTTCTCATTAGCATTGAGAAAATACAAAGTTAATAAAGAATTATGTAATCTATTTCTGGGGGATTTTGTTGCTCCTTTTTGTTTATTTAGCATACCCTTTAGAGTTGAATTTGATGTTTCTATGACTGTTTCTCCTGTAGCATTGTGTGGTACACCTGTAATATGTTTTATATTGTAGTAAGCAAAAAACTGTTTTATTTTACCAGAGACATAGGCTAGATATTGTTAGGTTTAACATATATAGGTGTACCCATGATGGCCATAACTTCTAGCAATTTCTGGATTACAGAATCAACCTTTTTGAAACTCAGAGCAGTTGCTCATGGAAATCCTGAGTAGGTATCAATGGTGTGGTGCACATGTTTCAATTTTCCAAATTCTACAAAATGAAATGCATCCATCTGCCAGATTTCATTCCTCTGAGTGCCCTTTGGGTTACATCCTTTGGGTAGTGGAGTCTGATTGTAAAATGAACAAGTAAGATCCTTTTTTAAAACCTCACTATTGACATGTTTGGTTTTTTTTTTTATGATACTCTGAGGCCTCCTGTGCATTTCTTATCAATAGTTGACCAATTTCCTCATTTTCTTGGGCAAGATCTTTAAATTCTTTGTCAAGAGTTTTCAATTCCCTTAAAAGCTCAACATGTTCCCTACGAGCCTGGAGGGCCCCGTCACAGTGAGCCGAGATCTCAGACAGGGGGAGCCAACTCATCAAGAATAGGCCCTCAAAAATGGGAAGACAGAAAAACATAGGGAAGGGGCATTGCAGAAGGGGGAACTGCCGGAGATTTTTGAGGTGGTATAAAAGGGCACAAGGACTCCTGTGTTTTTGTAAGGGGGGCCAGTCTTGATTATGGTAAATGGCTGTCCCTTTCTCTAGGGAAGCCACCTAGGTGGGTTCTAGAGGGGAGATAGAGGTCAAATTAACAGAGGGATGAGGATGGGCAGGAGCAGACTCCTGGGGATTGTTAGGTTTAAAAGTTGTGAGCATCCCCTCTTCCATAGAGCTCAGGTCGTGAACCAAGGTACAGATTGAAGGCGGACCAGAAAGTGCTCGGGGGTCTTAGGGCAGGTAGAGGGGGAGCGAAAGGCTTTTTAAAGATTTTTTCTCCTATATTAATAAGCTTTTGTATGTCAGGGGAATATTTATAGACCCTGAGAATGTCATTAATAATCAACAAAGGCTTTAAGATCTTTTTTCTTTACCCTAGTTCCTTATATCCACTAAAACCATCTCAAAAATCTAGTAAATAGAAGAGTAAGCCTCAGCTTGTCCTGGAATTTCCTGTTACCAGAAGCCAGACCTCTGGGGACTCATCCAAGGTGGCCACCCAGAGCGGCCCCTCAGGGGGTTTGGAAGATCAAAATGAGGAGGGGGAGGAGGGGGAGGCAGAGGAGGAGGAGAAGCCATCACCAGAGGACCCCCTGCCAGGACAGACTTATCACAAATTAAATTTCCACCTTGTTGAAAAGCTGAAATCTGGCTGTGCTCAGTATGGTCCTACAGCTCTTTTTACATTAGCCTTGGTGGAAAACCAGAGTGAACATTGGTTCACCCCTAATGACTGGTATTTTCTTGCCTGTGCATCTCTTTCTGGGGGTTACTTTGCCCTCTGGAAAATAGAATTTAGAGAAAATTGTTGAGAAGTTGCTCAAAAAATTATTGAACAGCTGTCCTCAAAAACTTGGGACACTAAAGAAACTCCTCGGCAACCCCCCTTACGATACAAACGCAGCACAGGCAAAATTCCCTCCTGGCCTCCTGGCCCAGATTCAAAACTCGGGGGTCCGGGCCTGGAAACGCTTGTCCCCATAGGGCTCGGCTACCACCTCATTAGCAAAGATTCGTCAGGGCCCTGATGAACCTTTTAGTGAATTTGTCTCTCGCTTAAATGATGCAGCTGAGAGACTTTTTGGGTGGAAGAAACAGGAAAGCACCTTTGTTAAACACTTGGCCTTTGAAAATGCAAACCCTGCCTGCCAGGAAGTCCTCCGCCCTCATAAAAACAGAGCGGACCTGTCTGAATATGTGAAACTCTGTTCAGGTGTTGGCACCGCCCATGCCATGGGATCAGCTATAGGTGCTGCCCTCAGGGCTTCACAACAGCCTGGAGCCCGCACCTGTTACTTCTGTAAACAACCCGGACATTTCGCTAGGGAATGTCCCCAGAAAGGTCACAGCCTCCCGCCCTTAGCCCAGCAGGCTCAGGAGGCCGCCTCTATGAGGGCCCTGCCTTCCACTCTCTGCCCCTGCTGCAACAAGGGACGTCATTGGGCTACAGAATGCAGGTCAAAAATCAATTATCTCGGTCAGTCCCTTCCTCCGCGGGTGCCAGCAAACTTCCAAAGGGGCCAGCCCCTGGCCCCAATGCCTCCAAGAGCGCACCCTGGGGCCTTGAGGTCAGCTCACCTCCTGCCTCCCCAGCCTCAACAAATTCTCCAGCCCCAATTTCATTCTCCTCCTTCCAGAGAGCAACTCCAGACAGTGCTGGATTGGACCTGTGTGCCGCCACTGAAACAGTATTAAACTCCCTGGAAGGGGCTCAGGTCATCCCTACAGTGGTGACAGGGCCCTTACCTCCTAGTATTTGCACGCTTGTCCTTGGCCGTGCTTCTGCGGTCCTCTGAGGGGTCCAGGTCTACCCTGGCATAATAGATAGTGATTTCACAGGTGAAATTAAGATTCTGGCCACTGCTGTAAATGGCATGGTCACGATTCCTCAAGGTACGCGCCTGGCACAGCTAGTTCCTCTACCCTCTTCTGTCTGTGATAATCCCTCAATTACAAACACCCCTCGGGGGTCAGCTGGATTGGGCTCCTTGGACACCTACTGGGTCCAGCCTGTTACTTAGGATCGCCCTACTCTCACCCTTACTATAGAGGGAAAGAAGTTTCAGGGTATCTTGGATACAGGGGCAGATACCACAGTCATTTCACAGTCTCACTGGCCGTCTGCTTGGCCACTGGTTCCATCCCTCACCAATTTAAAAGGAATCGGTCAGTCTAATAATTCTTTAATTAGTTCAAGGACACTTTCCTGGAAGGACGAGGAAGGAACCCAGGGGACTGTCACTCCTTTTGTGGTTACGGGCCTGCCTGTTACTCTTTGGGGAAGGGATATACTTTCACAAATGCAAGTAATCTTATATTGCCCAAACTCTACAGTCACACAACAAATCCTACGGATGAATTGTACCCCTGGCACAGGCTTGGGCAAGGCAGCTCAGGGGAGAGTCCAACCAATTCAGCCCATTCCCAAAGAGCATACACATGGGCTGGGATATTCGGGTTTTTAGTAGTGGCCACTGACCCTCCTGTACCCCATGCAGACAAAATTACTTGGATGACCCAGACCCCTGTCTGGGTGGATCAGTGGCCCCTTACTCAAGAAAAGCTACAGGCTGCCACTATGCTTCTACAGGAGCAGCTTATGGCTGGCCACATTGAGCCTTCCAATTCCCCTTGGAATACACCTATATTTGTTATCAAAAAGAAGTCAGGAAAATGGAGGCTCCTTCAAGACGTAAGGGCAGTAAATAAGGTAATGAGGCCTATGGGGGCACTTCAGCCTGGATTGCCTTCACCTGTGGCTATTCCTGCTAAATTTTACGACATAGTCATTGACCTTAAAGATTGTTTCTCTACTATTCCCTTGCACCCCGAGGACAAAGCCTACTTTGCATTCAGCCTTCCCCGCCACAATTTTCGGGGACCCATGCTTCGCTACCAATGGAAGGTATTACTCCAGGGCATGGACAAAAGTCCTACTCTCTGCCATAAATTCGTGGCTCAGGCTGTGGACCCTGTCAGACTTAATTGGCCCCAGATATATATCTTACATTACATGGATGACCTTCTCCTCGCTGCACCTGACCACATCTCCCTTGAGTGATGTTTTTCAGAACTCAGTAGAGCCCTTAATGGATTGGGACTACAGATTGCTCCAGATAAGGTCCAAACCCAGGATCCTTTCAATTACCTGGGGTTGGAACTCCATCCAAACCGGGTCCTCGTTCCTCGCATCCAGTTATTCACTGACCGTCCCAATACCCTAAATGATTTCCAACAATTGCTCGGCCATATCCAATGGCTTAGGCCTTATCTTAAACTTCCTACGAATTCTTTCCTTTCCCTCTACGAGATCCTCTGAGGCGACCCTGACCCCACATCACCCTGTTTGCTTTCCCCTGCTGCCAGCAAGGCTTTGATTCAGATAGCCATTGTCATTAATCAACAGTCTTGCTTTCAGATTTCCTATGTCAAACCTCTATATTTTATAGTTCTGCCCACACCACACACACCCACAGGAGTCTTTTTACAATATGCTCAAGAACCAAAACTTAAAGGCAAGATACTCCTCTTGGTCCACATGCCCGCTGCCCTTTCAAGAGTCATTTCCGTCTACTCCGAACAGGTGGCCTCACTCATTATGAAAGGACGACAGACCTCTCGCCAATATTTTGGTAAGAACCGTGATATCATACTCACACCCTATTCCAAGGATCAAACCCAGTTTTTGTTCCAAACCTTAGATAAGTGGGGGGTTGCCTTGGCAGGGTTTATGGGGACCTTGGATAATCACCTACCAGGTAACCCCTTGCTCCATTTTGCTCGGCTACATCCCTTCATCTTTCCAAAAATTACAAAAACTGGTCCCATTTCTCGTGCACTTACATTCTTTACTGATGGTTCTGCTAATGGTGTTGCAGCCTTTGTGGCCCAAGGCCACCCTACCTCCTTCCTAACGCCTTTCCCGTCAGTGCAGTTGGTTGAACTTTCAGCAATTTTAAAGGTTTTTCAGAATTATTCTGATCAACCTATTAATATCTATACAGATAGTGCCTATATTGCCTTTTCCATCCCCTTGTTAGAAACTTCTCTAGCCATAAGACCTACCTCAAACGCCACCCCATTTTTCTCCCAGATTCAACAGCTTATCCTGATTCGCCAACGCCCATTTTCTATAGGCCATATTAGAGCCCATAGTGATCTTCCTGGACAGTTAACCAATGGCAATGCACAGGCCGATGCCGCCACCAGGCTGACTTTACCTGTCATGGTCGGCTCAGTCCTACAGGCCCAAACTGCCCATAAGATCCACCATTTAAATTCTCAGACCCTCTGTCTTTTTTAAGATCTCTAAACAACAGGCCCGAGAAATTGTAAAACAACGTCCCTCT
The DNA here is from genome assembly GCF_949786415.1 of Peromyscus eremicus. Classification (NCBI taxonomy): domain Eukaryota; kingdom Metazoa; phylum Chordata; class Mammalia; order Rodentia; family Cricetidae; genus Peromyscus; species Peromyscus eremicus. The sequence goes on from NW_026734290.1 coordinate 2,207,570, forward strand.
TGTGTTGTTTCTCACCCTGCCCCATACTTGGGAGTCAACCCTCGAGGCCTCCTTCCCAACCAAATCTGGCAGACAGATGTTTCTCATTGCCCCATGTCTCTATAGATACCTTTATTGGCTTTATCTTCACCTCTCCTCAGGCTGGGGAAGCCACAAAGGATGTTTTTTCTCACCTGATTCTTGCCTTTTCTGCCTTGGGAAAACCAGCTAAGATAAAGACAGACAATGGCCCTGCTTATACCAGCACAGGCCTCAAAAAATTTTGTGATAGTCTACAAATTATTCATACCACATGGATACCTTACAATTCCCAGGGACAGGGCATAATAAAACGAGCCCACCAGACCCTAAAGACCTGGTTGGCTCGCCTCAAGACTTCTAACCTTCATTTTACCTCCCCCAGAGATCAATTGAGCCATACTCTGTTTGTTCTCAACTTCCTCACCTTAGATGCTGCAGGGCACTCTGCCGCTGACAGGCACTGGCACACTTCTCCAAATTCCACCCGGCAACTAGCCATGTGGCGAGATACCCTAATGGGGCGTTGGAAGGGCCCCGACCTGGTTTTTATTTGGGCACGAGGTTCAGCCTGCATTATTGACCAGATACACTCTGCTCCCAGATGGTTACCAGAACGCCTGGTTAGAGCTGTAAATATACCTGATCTGCCCAGGAGAGATAGCCCCTCTCCTGAGGAAACTAATTCTGTTTCAAATGCTGTCCCTCAGGCAAGCCCTCCAGACTGTTGTCCTTGCCCACAGCAACACCCCCCCCAGCCCTTTAACTCTGTTATCACTCTGCTCAGAGTTCCTGTGGGGGGACATTGCGAACTTTACAGCAAACTGTGTTTGAGACATTTCACACAGTATACAAGTCCTATAGTCAATCATGTTCTGGGCTGAGCAGGGACACTGCTTGTCACAAATCCAGTCTGACAGCAGGGGTCATGTTTCCAAGGGCAGTGCTGAATTTTTATCCAAGGTGTCAGAAAGACTTGTCGGACTGGCTGGCCTTGGTATCACAGGTGGCTGGCAGGTAGCACAGCAAAAAGGGTAGCACCAGAGATGCCACTCAGGGCACTTAGATCCCTTCCACCTAGAGTAACCTATTATTCTTCAGATCAATTCCTAGATGTCTAGGACGAGAAGCCACACTGTGATGACTGCCTTGACGGGAGCCTGTTACTGCCATCACCTTAGCAGTCCTTTTGGGAGTTGGAGCAATGGGAACAGGCACAGGAATTGCCTCTCTGGTCCTGTCCAACCAACATTACTCTGAGCTTCAACTGTCCATAGATGAGGATATTGCCCAATTTGAACAGGGAATTTCTGCCCTTGAGTCATCCCTTTCTTCTTTAGCTGAGGTAGTTTTACAGAACAGGAGAGGGCTGTATCTCCTCTTTCTACAAAAGGGTGGCCTTTGTACTGCGCTCAAAGAAGAATGTTGCTTCTTTACAGACCACACCGGGGTAGTCAGGGACAGTATGGTAAAGGTCAGAAAAGGACTAGAAAAAGAGAAAAAGAAAAGGAGAACAAGAGCTTGGGTGGTTCCAGAATTGGTTTTCCAACTCCCCTTACCTTACAACCTTTCTTTCTTCCCTCCTAGGACCTGTTGTAGGCCTGCTCCTGGTCCTTGCCATTGGGCCATGGGCACTTTCCTGGCTCACTCGGTTCATCCGAAGCCAAATAACAGACCTGCCGGCCAGGCAGATCCAGGTTCATTGCCACTGCTTTGATATACAGGACTCCAGGGCTGAAATTTCCTTTGAAGAGAGATGCCCCACACAGACCCCTCCACTCGGGGGAGGCTGCACCTGTGTGTGGGAAAAAGGCTCACTCAAGGCATGATTGGAGTGCAGTTGGGACTGCACAGGCTGGGGACCATGGTACACCAAAATCCCGAGAGCCTGGATTATGTGCCCTGTTGCATAGCGGTTGTGCAGTAGCAACCTTGCACTTACCCATTTCTGCTCCCTCAAAGAACTACACTGTCAATTGATTCCCGCACTATGGGGACGCCTGTGGTGTTTGAGTCTGGAGAGACATTCCCTCTTGGAACCTTTTTTCTCAACCTTTAGAGGGATAGGGCCTCTGTTATCCTCCATGCAAAGCCTCTTTCAGAGCCCTTCGTTTAGACCATTTGAACTTGGTTTATGTTGGCCCTTAGATTTATTACTAAGAAGGGGGAGATGTCAGCGTCAAGGACAGAATCTCTAAGGACAGGAAATTAGATCATCTTACAGTCAGGTTGCCTAGCAACAGGACATTGAGGCAGAGCCCTTGACCCTTTACCCTGAAAACATCCTATACAAACATCCTGTTAGCTTGCCCTACCTTATGCAAATAACAGCTTCTTGCTCCCCCCATTCTGCAGGAACTATATAAATCCTCTTGGAGAAAAATAAAGTTGCACCTTGATCAGAATCTAGACTTGGTGTATTTCCTTTGTATCTCCTGTCCCTATCATTCTGTCCTTAGGGTGGTCAAGAACCTGTTGAGACCCTGCAGGTGGGGCAATGAGAGAAATTGTATGAACTAACTACAAAGAAGAAATAAGATAGACAAGCTATTGGCTAACGACTTTAATCCCAACACTCCAAAGCCAGGTGCAGGTATATCTGCCTCTGAGTAGAATGCCAGAATAGTCTATGTAATCAGGTCCAAGACAGATAGAACCTAGATGAGCAATTGTCCCTGTGGTAAGATAGAAGAGTAACATTGGGCATATACACAAAAGTGGTATAACTGGATATTGAGGTAGATTGATTCCCAATTATCTGAGGATATCATATTGATTTCCACAGTGCCTGTATAAATTTGAACCTGTGATAGCAATGAATTCCCATGCTCCATGTCCTTGCCAACATTAGCTATCACTTGTGTTATTGATCTTAGCCATTCTTACAAGTGTAAGATGAAAGCTCAGAGTCGTTTCAATATGCATTTGCCTGATGGCTAAGATGTTGAACATTTTTTAAAGTGTTTCTCAGCCACTTTAGATTCTTCTACTGAGAATTCTATTTAGAGGTATACTCCATTATAATTGCATTATTTGGTTTGTTGTTTAGTTTCTAGAGTTCTTTATTATCTTTTGTGAGAAAACCCAGAAGCACATAGACAAACATGTTGTACTCACTGATACATGAAAATTACCTGTTAAGTAAAGTACACTCACAATAAACATAGTTAATCACAGTGCAATCCACAGATGCATAGAGGCTAAGTAAGAAGAGTAGCTCTAGGGTATATGCATGAATTTCACTGGGAGAAGTATATAGAATAGATTTTATGGGTGCACTGGAGGCATTAGAAGATGGGAACAGGATTGGTCAGGTTAGTAAGGAAGGGACAGAGAAGACAGGGAGAGATAACTGGATTAGGGGAGATTTTAGCAGGAGACATGGACACAGTGCACTGCAAACTTCATGGGACCTAATAGGGTGACCCTAGTGAAGAGTCCTAGTTATCAAGAATTCAGAGGCTGGCTGGGTAGTGATAGCACATACCTTTAATCCCAGTACTCAAAAGGCAGAGGCAGGCAGATCTCTGTGATTTTGATTCCAGCTTTCTCTAAAAGTTGAGTTCTAGGACAGGCTCCAAAAGCTACACAGAGAAAAAATAAACAAACAAACAAAAAGAATACAGAGGCTGAACCAACCATCTTCTCTAACCGCACAACACTTCCAGTGGTAGTATCGGGACACCAAGTTATACACAAAACACTCAGCTAACACTTGTCTTGCCTGAAGATATGCTGGAGCAATGGTGGCTCAGAGTGTCTAACCAATGAATGACTAGTCTAAATTGATGCCCAAGCTATTAAAGGAGGCTCATGCCTTACAAAGCCTAGATGAATAGGAGCTGCAATAGTATGGTCCAGAAAACTAGGAAAGAACCAAGTACAACTGACCAAGGAAAATACAATGAGATGATCTATAACTATATTCTGTTATAATCAAAGATTTGTGCCTAACCTAATTGTCATCAGAGAGGCTTCTTTCAGTAGATGATGAGAACACATGCAGAGATCCTTACCCAAACATGAGGATGAGCTCTAAGAATCCTGTGGAAGGAGAGAATGAATATTGTAGGATACAGAAGGGTTGTGAAAACAAGGAAATCTTGGCCCATAGAATCAATAAAACAGGGTGCATAGGGGTTCAGAAAAATTGAAGTGGCAGTCATGAAGCCTGTATGGTTCTGTGCCAGGTCATCTGCATACATTCTATGGTTGTTTAGCTTGGTGTGTTTGTGAGACTTATAACTGTAGGAGTCCTGGTGTCTGGCTCTTTTGCTTGCTCTTGGGACCCCTTTCCTCCTATTGGGTTACCTTGTCCAGCCTTGATATGAGGGTTTGTTCCTAGCCTTACTTCACCTTGTTATGAGGTGTTTGGTTGATATTCCTGGGAGGCCTACTATTTCCTGAAGGAGAACAGGGTAGCAGTGGATTTGGAGGAATGAGGATTTCAGGGTGGTGACTAGAAGGAGTGGAGAAAGGGGAAGGAAGCTGCAAGTTAGGATGTATTGTATGAGAGAAGAATAAATACCAAGAGAAAAAGAAAAAGGGAAATTCATTTAATCTTAGTACAATGATCCTCATAGTCTGTATCAGCCCCAAACAGCTCAAATGTCCAGTTTCTTTTGACACTCAAAATAATCTCTTGCCTGTCACATCTTGTACCAATCAAGAGACAAGGATTTCCAACAAATAATGGCATAGTATATATTCCCATTCAGAGAAAAAGGAATGTGACTGTGTTCCTGGACCCAACACATGCAGACATCCCTGGCTCATGTGCATGTCACACCAGCCAGAAGATTAGGTAGCCAGGCCACCAGCCCATGAAACTTCCACCATCTCCACATACCCACAGACACAATCCTCGACCAAACATACAGCTGCCACACCCAAATCCATGTCCCCACTCCAAATTGGATGGATATCCTCTGCTCAAAAGCAAGCCACACCAGCCAGAAGAACAGGTGGACAACCTAAGGTAGAGATTCTCTGTTGGACCAGAGGTAATGCCAGCCACCAGAAATCCATGTAACCTGCTCACTTTTGGACATCCTGCAGTCTTTCAATAATCCCCTAACAATATCCTCAATCCCACTTCTCTCTTCATTTCTGTGTTGTTGCCTCAAAATTGGGTTGAATCCTTTCTCTAACAAAGGACACACAATCTTCCAGATGTCTATGCAGACCACCTGCCCATAGAACTCCCCTACTTTCTCAATGCCACCTCAACCCTATGCCCAAACTTCCTCTTCTGCTCCCTTTGGTCATCCTGAAACTTGGGCAGATACTCTCTGCTGGAACAAAGGTAACACTGCAAGATTTCAAGGCCACAACTTGGGATGAGAACCCCTGTTCAATCATAGACCACAAAGAAGAGAAGAACAAAGAACAAATAGAAACCCAGGAATAAAAAACCCATCCAAAAAAGACCAACTGAGAAATCAGCACCCAGAATCACAATCACCTCAAATCCAGATACCTGGACACCACCATAAGAACATAATCAACAACAGCTGGAGCAATATTTCACTACCAGATTCCTGATATCCTACTACAGCAAGCCCTGGATATTCCATCACAGGTGAAGGACAATTAAGACAAACTTTATAAGGAGTTTTTAAGGACGAAATGAATATATATGTTTAAAGAAAGCAGAGAAAGGATAAATTTATTATTGGAAAAAAATTAACAAATCCCTTAAAGAAAACCAAAGACAAACAAACAGTTGATGGTAATGAATGATCTCTTCAAAAAGTGATAATGGAAATAGAAGCAATTAAAAAATGCAAACTGAAGAAATTCTAGAAATGAAAATCTAGGTATTCAAACAGGAACTACAGAGGCAAGCTTCACCAAAGGAATACAAGTCATAGAATAGATAATTACAGGCTTTAAACTTATGACAGAAAATATGGCTATATTGATGAACTAAAATGTTAAATTGAAAGATTTCCTGAAACATAAGATCCAGGAAATCTGCAACACTATTAAAAGACCAAACCTAAGAATAATAGGAATAGAAGGAGAAAAATCTCAGGTCAAATCCAAGAAAGGATTTTCAAAAAAAATTCTTAAATAAAAGAACAGAAGAGAAAATAGCCCAGATAATCTACTAAGCAGAGCTCACAGGGCTCACAGGGGCTCACAGAGACTGAAACAGCATTTACTACCTACATGGGTCCACACCAGTTCCTCTACATATGTGTTACCCTTGTAAAGCTTGGTGTTTTTGTGCAACTCCTCACAGTAGATGTGGGTGGTGTGTCTCTGACATCTTTGCCTGTTCTTGAAATCCTTTAACTCCTACTAGCTTGTTTCATCCAGCTTTGATATGAGGGTTCCTGCCTAGTCTTTTTGTCACTTGTTCTGCAGGGATTGATTGATAACCCTGGGATATCTGCTCTATTCTGAAGGGAAAAGGAGGAGGAGTGGATCTGGTGAAAAAGGAAGAAATGGGGAGGATGCAGAGGAGTAGAGGGAGGGAAAACTGCAGTTGGGGTGTATTGAATGACAAAAGAATTAAAAAAATAAAAAATAAAGATTGAAATGTGGACACAGTATGGAAAATCAACAAATCCTGTAGCTCTGTTTCTGACAGGTGTGGCTTCATTCTCAAAGGGCTTAGATAGTTCTGTGCATGAAATGTTTCTTACATGTCTCTGGCTTGCTACTTCTACTCCTTTTGGTATTAAAAAAAGAAGAGACAGAGACAGGGAGGCAGAGAGACACAAAGAAGAGAGAGAAACACAGAAAAAGAGAGGAGCTCCCAAAAAACTCACTGAACTGGAACTCACAATGTCCCCAAAATTGTAACAAGGCTCTGTATTAATTAAGTGTAGCTCTCCCTCACAAAATGACACTTTCCCAAAGTCCATACTTCCTACCAATATCTGTGTTAAATACATTTAAAAAAGTCTCTTTTTTTCCAAGTCTGGACACATGAAGCAGAAACTGGTGGATCTCTTCAAGTTCCAGGCCTAGCCTATCTACTACTTAGTGAGTTCAAGGCAAGACAGGGTTAGAATGTCAGACCATGTCTCAAAACACACGTGCTCAAAAATTTCTACTCAATAAACTTCAGGGCTGTTAAAAAGGTTTGACAAATAAAGTACTCACCTTGCAACTATTCCTTTACTTCTGTCTTACAAAAACAGTTGCCACAATGCATGCTTCTAATACAGTAATTTTAAGGCAAGATAAAAGGCAGACAGAAGAAATCTTGCAAGGTTATTTACATGTGATAGTAAACAAATGACACTGTCTCAAACATGCTAAAGGGAAAAGACCAACAAGCAAAATGTTCTCTATTATAACTAAACCACAAAACACATGAATACCTATCCCCATATAAATTAGGACACAGATAAAAACAGTCATAAGCAAATAAATAATAAAATTACAATTGGATGATGTGGCACATGACTTTTATTCCAATACTTGGGCAGCAGAGGTAGGCAGAGTTATGGGAGTTTGGTGCCAATCTCATCTATATTCTGAGTTCACGGACAGCTAGAGATACACGTAGAAACCCTGTCTCAAAATAAAATTTCAATTCTGATTTGTATTGTCTCATCCTGAAATCATTTTCCAAAATGAATTGAAATGTCCCATCTTAACCTCTGCAGAGGTCTCATGGTTAAGGACAATATCTCTTAAAATCCTTTCATGTGTCAGCCACTGGTCCCTGTCAAATCATTCTCAGAAATAAATATAGCTTAGTATGGTAGCAGAGCCAAGCAGTTCTTTTTGAATTCAAGACATTTTGGTCTATGAAGGAAATATGATAGTAAGACATTCCTCAATAAACACAGACACAGACACAGACACACATACACTCAGACACAAACACACACACACACACACACACACACACACACACACACAAATATAGTTAAATATATTTTGCTTTGCTATTTGAGACAAGGTCTCATTAGAAAGCTCCAACTAAAATAATCCTCACACTGTATAGTTTAATGGATAATATCTATTGAATATTTTTAAACAAATCCCAGAAAACATTTCATTCTATACCATTGGCCCATTATTCAAAGAATGACAGTTTTCTGAACAGGAGGGATCATTCAAACAATGGTCTTTATATTTCCTTAAACTTCAGAAGATCTGTCAGTGGGAGAAAATTTATACTGTTTACATTGCTAGGTTGTTTCCCCTCCATCCAATCATTCTATGAAATTAATATCCATCTTTCCTTGAACTTCTTCTAATTTAGAAACATTTTAACTAATTTATTTGTAAATTGAGGTATTTCCAGATTTTGTTTTAATGCTAAGACTCCAACTGTGGAAGCTGAAACAATACCTATAAAAGTAAATATTCCAGCTACCAGTAACCCAATGAATTCTTAAGAATATTTTTCTAAAATAGCTGGAAATTTTCCAAGTATTGTATTGAAATTTTTGGAATATCCCTCTATTTATAATTTTACTAGAATCAAAATAGAAGGAGATTGTTGATAAACAATTTTACTATTATTTAGTAGGCTATCAACACTTTGAGTTAAATACCTATTGTTATATGCAAGGTGAAATAAAGAATGACTATAGTGGATTACTAGGATTTCAATTAATAAAACATGAAGAGAAATCACATAAGCCTATGGATAATATGATTCTATCAAAAAAGAAAAATTATCAGTGTTTCTCAAAAGTATTTCCTCCCTAAAGACTAATGAATCAAGTACTGCCTAAGTTAGGGTTTCTATTGTTGTGAAGAGACACCATGAACATGGCAACTCCTACAAAGGAAAAATATTTAATTGGCATGGCTTACATTTTTTGAGGTTTAGTCCATTTTCATCATGGTGAACATAGCAGCATGTAGGCAGACATGGTGCTGGAAAAGGAGCTGGGCATTTACACCATGACCTACAGGTAATCTGGGAGACTGGACATAGTTTAAACATATATGAGATCTCAAAGCCCACCTCCACAGTGGCACACTTCCTCCAATAAAGCCGCAACTTCTATAGTGCCAACCCCTATGAGCTTATGGAGGAAAATTTCATCCAGACTACCACAGGTACTAAATATTAAAGTTCACAAAGTAATAAATTGTAACCACCAACCAGTAAATTCAAAGGTTACATATCCTCACCCAATTAAAAGAGAACAGAGATAAAAATAAACCAATCCGAGTTGCACCCGTGCAAAACTCCCCCAACACCCCTGAAGGGCTTGTGGATTTTGCCTTTAAAAAGCTAGCCACACAAAGAAAAAGCAAGTTCCTCCTGGCCTCACGACTACAAGTGAGTGCTTTGGATCGAGCTTCCCTGCCTGTGGCTTGTAAACAAACAGAAATAAAGCATGCTATTGCATTCTGTACCTAAGGTCTGTGGTGAAGTCTTTGGGGTCCCAATCTGGGCACAACATTTGGTGGATTGGCCGGGAAACCCCAGAGACCCCACCAGGACCCTCAAGTGTCCAGAGGTTTATTGACATCTACTGGTAAGAGCGCTCTCTGTCTTGTCTGTGTCTGTCATGTTACTTTTGTTTCGTACCAGTCCATCGATTTGTACTTTGCAGGCTCGATTTGTACTTTGCAGGCTCTCACTGGGACAGACGTGTCCAGACAGTGATCCTGGGAGGGAAAGAGAGATGTCCCATTTTCTGATTTGGGCAAGAGACCTCTTGGTCCCGAGCCATTTGAGGCCACCTCAGAGGTGACCATTTGGTTTAGGAGCATCTTTGGGTATCTTCCCCCACGGTGGGAGGAAGTGCCACTTTGTATTTTGTCCTGGGAATTTGTCAGAGCCATTTTGTGGGTTTTTTTTGTATATTTTGTTGTGATCATTGTTACTTTACTCTCTCCTTCTCTTCCAAGAAAAAAAGGTGCATGTCTGACAGAGATGTGGAAGCCCCTGATGTCTGTTTGATCAAGGACAGAGATCCTCGAGTCTGGATTGCTTTTGGTGTGATTGAGCCTGGAGGGTTACCCCCCCACACCCCCACACCCCCCGCAGAGCACATCAGGCTGTCATTGTTCTTGGAGCATGTTCACATGTGCCCTTGGTCTTATGTGTAATATGTTAACTGTTCTCATTGTTGACTTGACTGTGACGGGCGCTATGGGACAGTTCCCTTCTTCTCCACTAGACCTTTGCCTAGCCCACTGAAAGGATGTGCGAGCCACAATAGAGGGAACTGGGTCCCCCACCCCCACTCTCCGACTGAACTGAGATAAACAGGTAGCTCCTGCCAGGTGGGGCTTGCATACTGCAAGAGGGGCATCATCTCAGTGCTGATGTACCGGTACTTAGATTGTCTGTGTAAATGTTATTTGTTTCTGTCTACTAACCTCCCTTATTTTCCTAGAGGAAGAGGAGGAGAGAGAGGCATAGCAAAGGCCACTTCCCTCCCTCCGTAGCTCTCTTGCTATCAGGACTGCAGCCAGCTGGCTGCTCTCAGGAGGGTGGGGGTGCGTGCTCTCGGTACAGGCGGGCAAAGATGGGAGCTTTGGACAGGGCAATGGGGACTGCCTGCAATTGACAAAAACTGGGTGAACATTGAGCAGAGAATCTGACTTTAGTCAGAGGAGTTAACAAAAACTTTTTTTTTCAGGAACACTGGCAGCCAAGGACAGGCTCTATGCCCACTGCTCCCCCTCCCTTCCTTTACTGTGATAATTTCAAGGTCTCTTCTGCCGGCCAGCCGCTTCTCTTGTTAATCCTTCTCTGTCCTGGTATTGCTTGAAAAGAAATGTTAAATTACCAGTTCAAGATACTGGGAAAATTATGCTTTTGTTTCCACAGGAAAAATAAAAATTTACATGGGTTTTGGTCATTTGAGTTCAGTGAGTTACAAATACTTGCCATCATTTAAGAAAATTGGTTTCAAATTATTGTTGGTTAAGATAAAAAAAAGTTTTAAAATATAATGTTTTTATGAAAATACGAAGGCTTGAGATATGAGGATAAATGTTGAAATAAATGATTTTTTGGTTTGAGAAAGCAGTTTAAGATATAAAAATTTAAAGGCTTAAGCATGTCATGAGGGTTTAAATATATGATATTTTGGGTCTAAATAAATAGTTTGAGATATAAAAACAAAACTTTAAAGTTTAACTTTAAAGTTTAAATAAATTATGAGATTTAAATAAAATTTATATAGGATATAAGATATAAAGGTTTTAGATATAAAAATAAAAAAATGTTTTAAAAATATGTAAAATGCAAGTTATTAAAATATGTAAAAGCAAGGTATAAAGGTTTGAGGATAAAAAGGCTTAAATAATGATTTAAAAAATGACTTGAGATATATAAAAAAATGAAACATGTTTCAGATTTCTTTGTCTTGCTATTCTGCTGTTACATTGAGACTCCAAAGGGTCATAGTTGTAAAAATGTCTGTCTATTCTACAGGTATGAATGAAAAATGTGGTCACATGCATGTTTGGTTTTGAATGTCTGAGTTTGCATGTCCTTTGTGTTAAGGAATACAAGTTAATACTAGTCACCTGGCTATTCAGATACTAGTTTAAGGCATAAACTGTTCTATTTAAATAAAAAAACCTGAAAGGTATATTTGACTAATATATCTATAGGAGAACAAATTGGCCTGATTATTGTTACCGAACTTAGAGATATTTCCAAGATTAGGCCTAGATTTGTTTGGCTCAGATACATTTAATAGATAATGGTCCTCAAACCTGTCAAAGATCTGATGAATATGGCATTTACATTATTTGATAAAAAGCTTACTATAGCAAACAGAGACTCCAAGCTCCCCAGCTCCTAGCAATGACTCCCAAGGTCTCCAAAGAAGATATGGAACAACAACAAGAAGATGCCACCTGAATTGCGGACAACACCGACCACTGGGCAAGACGCTCTGACTCAACACCTGCTGCCAGGGATCCAGCATAGAAGAATGGACAAATGAGACACTGACAAGATAAGGTCAGTCTTTCTCTTCCACAGGGAGAATTTCACATTATGGGCCCAGCAGCCAAGACTGATGCTGTCCTGACACCTGTCCTGCCAACACTATGAAGACTATAGGAGCCTGGGATGATGGCAGTCTGGGTAATGGATAGTCTCTGTTGTTTTTAAATAGATTTAAAAGTCTGCACTCAGGTAGAGTTTATCCTTCTCAGATCTTTGATGACATTGATGACTGGGCTAGCAATACCTTTGTCAGCTTAGTAATTGATTGATCAATGGATTAATTAATTAAAGAGAATAAAGAGAATAAAGCTAATAAGGAGGAGAATAAAGCTGGAAAATGGAAGGCTGAGAGACATTGCCAGCCGCCACGATGACAAACAGCATGTGAAGATGCTGGTAAACCACGAGCCACGTGGCAGGGTATAGATTTATAGAAATGTATTAATTTAAGCTATAAGAACAGTTAACAAGAAGCCTGCCACAGCCATAAAGTTTGTAACCAATATAAGTCTCTGTGTGGACTTGGTCGGGTCTGCGTGGCTGTGAGACTAGCAGGTGAGAGAGATTTGTCCTGACTGTGGGCCAGGCAGGAAAACTCTAGCTACAAGTCTCTTTAAAAAAATAAAAAGGCCAGGCGGTGGTGGCGCACACCTTTAATTCCAGCACTTGGGAGGCAGAGCCAGGCGGATCTCTGTGAGTTCGAGGTCAGCCTGGTCTCCAAAGCGAGTTCCAGGAAAGGCGCAAAGCTACACAGAGAAACCCTGCCTTGAAAAACCAAAAAAAAAAAAAAAGATAAACAGGTTCTAAATACAGACTTACAGATGCTTTTCATTGGGCCAAAGAAATTTCAGTCCAATCTATACTTGGCTCTTTAGAAAGAAAAGACACTATGGATTTCAGGGCAAATTGATAATACTACAATTACTAAGACTATGGGTCTAAAAGTTCCAAATAAGTTCATAAGTTTTAACTTCTGTTCCTAGTTTGTATCTGTTTCAACAGGTTTCTACTTGGCTGACAGATACATCCAAGCATCATTTGCTGGTGACAACCTACTGCAAATGACTGTGAGCCCTGAACTTGCTCAAAGCTGATATGGACCAATTCAGCCGATATGCATACCATCTCTTCAGCTGGTCAATAAAACATTCCCTCTTGTCTTTGACTAACATTCTGGCTTTCCATGGTCCTGACAACAATGTCCCAATGTCAGCAGGAAATAATTACAGAAGAGAAAACATCACCCTTGTCCCCCCCCCACCAGAATGTTAGATCAAAAGGGAATTTCTTGTCATAGGGAACCTGAGATAAAGTTCCAAGTTCCTTGAGGATAAGAAACTGTCAGCCATCACAAGGCTTTTGGCCCTTGTGCTTCTGCTAATTGATGTTGGCTCTTATATCCTTGGTGTCTTAACTAAATGAAGATTCCTGTCTGGGTACCACCAAACTGAGGATGCTAGAATTCCAATATCCACTTCTGAACCCATGACACACTTAAAGATGGCAAAAACTGAATAAGGAAAAGCTCATTTTGCCATTGATAATGAAAAAACTCTTATGTTCTGGTCCAATTAGTCTCTGATATGATCTACTACCCTGATGATAAAGTCTTTTACCAAAAGCAACATCTCTATGATTGGAGAAGATACACAACTCAAGGGGGGAATGAAAGGACCAAGCAGATGCCATACCAGGCTGCTCAGTCTTTTCTCAGAGATCAGGCCTCAATTTCAGTTTCCTGAGACTTGAGCAAGCAGTTTCTGGGAGGGCCATGAACAATAGACTGCTCAAAGTTCAGCCAGATGTTTACTGTCTGGGGCCCCTCACCAACTTAGAGTTATGTGCAGTATGTGCTTGGCCAGCCAGCCCCCATGGTGGCTCAAGGACAAAGCCTGGGACTTGTGCTAGACTACCCCCAAAGTAATAAATCGTAACCACCAACCAGTAAATTCAAAGGTTACATACCCTCACCCAATTAAAAGAGAACAGAGATAAAAATAAAGCAATCTGAGTTGCACCAGTGCAAAACTCCCCCAAACCCCTGAAGGGCTTGTGGATTTTGCCTTTAAAAAGCTAGCCACACAAAGAAAAAGCAAGTTCCTCCTGGCCTCACAGTTACTACGAGTGAGTCCTTTGGATCAAACTTCCCTGCCCACAGCTTGTAAACAAATAGAAATAAAGCATGCTATTGCATTCTGTACCTAAGGTCTGTGTTGGAATCTCTGGGGTCACAATCTGGGCATAACAAAATGACTGTGGTATCTGCCCCTGTATCCAAGATACCCTGAAACTTCTTTCCCTCTATAGTAAGGGTGAGAGTAGGGTGATCCTGAGTAACAGGCTGGACCCAGTAGGTGTCCGAGGAGCCCAATCCAGCTGACCCCTGAGGGGTGTTTGTAATTGAGGGATTATCACAGACAGAGGAAGGTAGAGGAACTAACTGTGACAGGCACGTACCTTGAGGAATTGTGACCATGCTGTTTTCAGCAGTGGCCAAAATCTTAATTTCACTTGAGAAATCACTATCTATTATGCCAGGGTAGACCTGGACCCCTTGGAGGGCCACAGAAGCACGGCCAAGGATAAGCATGCAAACATTAGGAGGTAAGGGCCCTGTCACCCCTGTAGGGATGACCTGAGCCCCTTCAAGGGAGTTTAATACTGTTTCGGTGGCGGCGGCACACAAGTCCAATCCGGCACTGCCTGGAGTTGCTCTCCAGAAGAAGGAGAATGGAACTGGGGCAGGAGAATTTGTTGTGGCTGGGGAGGCAGGAGGTGAGTGGACTTCAAGGCCCCAGGGTGCGCTCTTGGAGGCATTGTGGCCAGGGGCTGGCCCCTTTGGAAGTTTCCCAGCACCCAAGGAGGAAGGGGCTGACCGAGATAATTGACTTTTGACCTGCATTCTGTAGCCCAGTGACGGCCCTTGTTGCAGCGAGGGCCAAGAGTGGAAGGCAGGGGCCTCATAGAGGAGGCCTCCTGAGCAGGCTGGGCTAAGGGTGCGAGGCTGTTATCTTTCTGAGGACATTCCCTAGCGAAATGTCCAGGTTGTTTACAGAAGTAACAGGGGCAGACTCCAGGATGTTGTGAAGCCCTGAGGGCGGCACCTATAGCTAATCCCATGGCATGGGCGGCGCCAACACCTGAACAGAGTCTCACATATTCAGAGAGGTCTGCTCTCTTTCTATGAGGGCAGAGGTCTTCCTGGCAGGCTGGGTTTGCATTTTCAAAGGCCAAGTGTTTAACAAAGGACTTTCATGTTCGTTTGGCCCAAAAAGTCTCTCAGTTGCATCATTTAAGCAAGAAAAATTTCACTAAAAAGTTCATCAGGGCCCTGACAAATCTTTGCTAATGAGGTGGAAGCCGAACCCTTTTGGGGCAGGCGTTTCCATGCCCGGACTTCTGCGTTTTGAATCTGGGCCAGGAGGCCAGGAGGGAATTTTGCCTGTGCTGCGTTTGTATCATAAGGGGGGTTGCCGAGGATTTTCTTTAGTGTCCAAGTTTTTGAGCACACCTGTTCAGTATTTTTTTGAGCAAATTCTTGACAATTTTCTGTAAATTCTATTTTCCAGAGGATAAAGTCACCCCCAGAAAGAGCCTCACGGGCAAGAAAATATCAGTCATTAGGGGTCAACCAATGTTCACGCTGGTTTTCCACCAAGGCTAATGTAAAAGGAGCCATAGGACCATACTGAGCACAGGCGGATTTCAGGTTTTCAACAAAGCAGAAATTTAAATTGTGATAAGTCTGTCCTGGCGGGGGCGTCCTCTGGTGATGGCTTCTCCTCCTCCTCCACCTCCCACTCCTCCCCCTCCTCATTTTGATCTTCCAAACCCCCTGAGGGGCCGCTGTAGGCGGCCCCCTCTGATGAGTCCCCAGAGGTCTGGCTTCTGGTAACAGGAAATGCCAGGACAGGCTGAGGCTTACTCATCGACATACTAGATTTTTGAGATGGTTTTAGCGGACCAGGAGCCACCACTTCAAGGGCAAGATCTTTAAATTCTTTGTCAAGAGTTTTCAATTCCCTTAAAAGCTCAACATGTTCCCTACAAGCCTGGAGGGCCCGTTGCAGTGAGCTGAGATCTGGGACAGGGGGAGCCAACCCATCAAGAATGGGCCCGCAAAAATGGGAAGACAGAGAAACATAGGCAGGGGGCATTGCAGAAGGGGGAACTGCCAGAGATTTTTGAGGTTTTTAAAAAAGGGCCCAAGGACTCTTGTGTTAAGGGGAGATTTTTGCAGGGGGGCAGTCTGGATTATGGTAACGGGGCACCCATTTCCTAGGGAAGCCTCCTGGGTGGGTTCTAGAGGGGAGATAGAGGTCAAATTAACAGAGGGATGAGGATGGGCAGGAGCGGACTTCTGGGGATTGTTAGGATTAAAAGTCGTGAGCATCCCCTCTTCCATAGAGCTCAGGTCGTGAACCGAGGGACAGACTGAAGGCAGACCAGAAAGTGCTGGGGGGGTTGTCTTAGGTCAGGTAGAGGGGGAGCAAAAGGCTTCTTTGAAGATTTTTTTCTCCTATATTAATAAGCTTTTGTATGTCAGGGGAATATTTATAGACCCTGAGAATGTCATTAATAATCAACAAAGGCTTTAAGGACTTTTTTCTTTACCCTAGCTCCTTGTATCTTGAGGGGCTCATTTAGGCCAGAAAGAAATAAAACTTGTGACAAAATTGCCTGTCCCATGGCTCATCACTTTCTTACCTGTGTCGTCTCCACTCTCCTCTGGGATCCCGTCCTGAACCGGGCGATTTCAGGGGGATCCAACAACTTCACTAAGGCCTTGATCTTCCTCCGGGAGATGACGATCCAAATCCTCAAGAGGTGGTTTCATCCATGTGGGGTGCCAGTTGCCCCACCTGCAGGGCTTCAATGGGTTCTCAACCACCCTAAGGACGGAATGATAGGGACAGGAGATACAAAGGAAATACACCAAGTCTAGATTCTGATCAAGGTACAACTTTATTTTTCTCCAAGAGGGTTTATATAGTTCCTGCAGGTTGGGGGGAGCAAGAAGCTGTTATTTGCATAAGGTGGGGCAAGCTAACAGGATGTTTGTATAGGATGTTTACAGGGTGAAAGGGTCAAGGGCTCTGCCTCAATGTTCTGTGGCTAGGCAACCTGACTATAAGATGATCTAGTTGCCTGTCCTTAGAGATTCTGACTTTGTCCCAGACATTGTCAGGGCCTTGGAAGGTTAGAATGTTAGTCAAAGGTAAGGAGGCAATTAAGAAACTTCTGGTTCATTGACCAGTTGAAGAAACAGCATTTGCATCAGTTGGATTAGTTTATATCAGCTTTCATGAAGCTCAGGGCTCATAGTCACATGGAGTAAGTTGTCATTAACAACTGATGCTTGGATGGGTCTGTCAGCAAAGTGTGAACCTGTGGAGACAGATATAAACTAGGAACAAAAACAAAAATTTATGACCTTATTTGGAACTTTTAGACCCATATAATGCAAGCCTTTATGTCATCAGACTTTTATATTTCTCAGACCCTTTTCAGGACCATCCAACCTGTCAAACAATACCTGAATAGGGGAGTGTAAATTAAGAAAAGACAGAAAAAACAGAGACATACAAGAAACACAGATACATAGGATAGATTTGGGAGGACTATCACTGAATACTGTTGTATCCAGTTTATTCTACCCAGTGCTCATATACAGCTGAGCAATAGAAAAGAGAGTATCTGCAAAGCATACTACATTGTTACAGACTTCTTTATATGAAGATTCTTTGGGTTCAAGGAGCAGTTAAGCCACTTCCCTGCAACACAGATCTTAAAAGGTCTTATTAATAAAAAACCACAAGCTAGATATTGGGGTAAAAGCTGGAAGATTAGAGAGGTAGAGAGCAAGCTACTACATCTTAGCCCTATGAAATCCTGTGCCAAAAGAGAGAGTAAGCTCCTCTATGCACCCTGCCTTATTACTTCCTCTCTTCAGAACCTCTCAACACAGTTACTGAATCTCAGTATGCAGAAAAAGTGGTCCTACATATTGAAACTGCAGAATTTATCCCTGATGAGTCAGAATTAAATTTGTTATTTATTCATTTACAAGACATAATCAGAAACAGGAAGTGTCCCTTATATATAACTCACATCCAATACCATCTGAGTCTGTCAGAACCTGGACACAACGTAGATGCCCTTCAATTGAAGAATGGATAAATAAAATGTGGTACATATACACAATGGAGTACTACTCAACAGAGAAGAACAATGACATCATGAGGTTTGCAGGCAAATGGATGGATTTATCAAAAACATCATCCTGAGTGAGGTAACCCATACTCTGAAAGACAAACATGGTATGTACTCACTCATATAAGGATAACAGATGTAAAACGAAGGATGACTAGAGTGCTACTCACAACTCCAGGGAGGCAACCTAGAAAACAGGACCCTAAGAAAAACACAGGGATCACCCAACAACAGAGAAATGAATGAGGTCTACATTAGCAAAGAAGACATGAGTGGAGTTAATGAAGTGCAAGTGTCAGGAGAAAGAAAGCTTAGGGGAGCAGGAGGTCCCAGCTGGATCAGGAACAGAGAGGGAGAACAAGGAAAAAGAGACCAAGATAAATGAACACCACATGGGAATAGGAAGAAGAAAAGTGCTAGAGAAGTCCCCAGAAATCAACAAAGATACCTTCACAATAGACTACTGGCAATGGTCAAGAGAAAGCCCAAACTGACCTTCTCTGGTGATCAGATGGCTAAACACCCTAACTGTCGTGCTAGAACTCTCCTCCAATGACTGATGGAAGTGGATGCAGAGATCCTCGGCCAGACCCCAGGTGGAGCTCCAGGAGTCCAATCAGCGAGAGAGAAGAGCAAGGGATAGTGAGACCATCATTGGAAAAAGCACAGGGACAAATAGCCAAACTAGTGGAAACACATGAACTATGAACCAATAGCTGAGGAGCCCCCAACTGAATGAGGCCCTCTGGATAAGTGAGACAGTTGATTAGCTTGAACTATTTAGGAGGCCCCCAGGCAGTGGGACCAGAACCTGTCCTTAGTGCATGAGCTGGTTTTTTTGGAGCCCAGAGCCTATGTTTGGACTCTTTGCTCAGCCTGGGTGAAGGGAGGAGGGGACTGGACCTGTCTCCACTGAATCTACCAGGCTGAGCTGAATCCTCAGGGGAGTACTTGCACTGGAGCAGATGGGAATGGGGGGTGGATTGGGGGGAGAGCGAGGGGGGGACCGGTAGTAGGGAGGACAGGGGAATACATGGCTGATACGTAAAATTAAATTAATTATAAAATTACAGAAAATGAAGTGCTTCTTCCATCAAAGTGCTAAAAAAAATCTGTTTTTGCAAGCTTTGCTGACTCTGATGCCTGCCCTCAGCATGTAACAAGATCCTCTTAAATTCTGATTTTTTTTCCAGTGGAAAAACTTTTACAACTCCCAAACATATTCTGTTACAGCAGTTTATTTAAAATTTTTTCTCCCATTTAAATTGGGGCGGGTCACTTCCATTCAAACAAACAAATGTTCCAAATAAGAATAGCAAGACAGAGAAGAAAATATTAATAGCTAGACTCAATACATACTACATGAGTTATAGTAAGTCACCAAAATCGTTTATGTGCTTTTATTAAAATACAACAATGGGCACAGGTGGCATTTATTTGTTATTAGATTAGCCAGATAAGGATTAGAATTCTGAGATTGGAACAGGCAAACACAACTCTATATTTGGATGAAACATGTTGATTTCTACCTTCCCTCTCCATCTTCTTTACTTTTAGCATCTGAAAGTGGTTAATCAATAAAGAATAGCTAGCTGGTGAGTCTTTCCAAATGGCAAAGGACAGGAGCCACGCCCAATATTTGATAATGGTCATGAAAAGAAGTGTTATTTTTTTTCAACCAAGTGAAGTGATTCTCTGCTCTAAAGCATCATTTTCAGCATTTTTGCAAGTTTAATATCTGATTCCTTTGTTCCCAGAAAGAGATGTTCTCCAGAAATAGATGTGCAGCTTAGGTCATATAAATGCTAGCTTGTAACTCCACACACAAAAAAGAAACATAAAAAAATACAAAGTGCCACTTATGAAGGAAGTGATTTTGTAAGTCATGCCTTGTGACAGCACCCATCTCCATGGTGTATCCCAACCCATCTTTCTCTGGGTAGAAGAAACTGGCATGCTGAAAGGCTAAACTGCCAAAGACATAACCATGGATTTCCTGGGTGTGCCTGCTGTCCTGCCCTTGTTTTACACTCTGTTCCTCAGACCTGCATTCTAAAGCTTTACCTGTGGCTATTTCAGACCTTATTCTCCTTGGATAACCTTTCATGTAGCTCAAAAGGGCCTGTTTCATGTCCTAGGAGGAGAAGGACAAAAATTAAAGTGACTTTCCACATCTGATAAGGTCTATTTACTTTCGAAGAAAGAAATTTGTCAAAGATCCGTTTACAGAAACCTTGTTGAAGAGGCACAGAAGATAGAGTGATACCAACAAGTTTTCACAGGGATCTATGTACATCAGCCCTGGAGTGAATCTCCAACATAAGGTAACTAGTGGACACATTGCCAGTCATTACTTACACGGCCACATACCTGGAATTTATGGTGCTACATTGCTCTCAGCTTTAAGGAGCCTCTTCTGACCTTCAAGGAAGGACATAGCATAAGATTGAAATTCATTGTCAAGGCAGTGAATTCAGACCCAGTTCCCCATATCTGAAAATTCCAATGGTCAGGGAATTCAAGGAAAAATACATTCGTTGAAGTGAAGCTTGTTGTATATAACACATTAGAAGAATTTATCATGGTACTTGTTATGGCAAGACAACTTCTGGGGACACTTATTGACAGGGTGAAGTGGTTTGTGAGTCTTTGGGTGTCTCTGGGTCTTTGTAAAACTTTGACAGGGAAACACAGGTTGGGTTCAGGAGGAAGTAGAATCTCTTATTCTGAGACAGATAAGGTGCTGTTGAACATTTTGTGAAACACACATCTCACTGACTTGTGAAAACCCCTCTGTCATATAGCACTTTCTTAATATCTTTATTGCACTGAATTATCAGGCACAGCAACTTAGAATGGGAAAAATTGATCATAGCCCACAATTCCAGGTAATAGTTCCATTTTTGGAAAATCAGGATAGGAACTCAGCTAATCATATCACATCCACAGCCAAGAGCAGAGATAAACAAATATACCCATGCTGCCTGTTTGCTTATGCTTATGCTCTAGCTTCTTCATACTTACACAGTAGAGGTTGCAGACAATGAAATGATTCTGCCCATTTTAGGGAGTCTTATCTCAATTAACAATTAATAAAATCCCACAGAGACAAGTTCAAAGAAAAATCTGATCTATATAATTCCTCATTGAGGGTCCCTCTTCCCAGGTGACTAGTTTGATTCAGTCTGATAATAAAAAATAAAAATCACACTGCCCCACCATCACTGCCAGGATTTGAGGAGATTTCTGCCTACATTAAGAGCTGTGGTCCTCAACCTGTGTGGGTCACCACCCCATTGGGGGTAGCATATCAGATATACTGCAAATCAAATATTTGAATTACAATTCATAACAGTAGCAAAATTAGGTCTGGAGAGATGTCTCAGAGGTTAAAAGCCCTGCTTGCTCTTCCAAAGATCCTGAGTTCAATTCCCAGCAACCACATGGTGGCTCACAACCATCTGTAATGATTTCTGGTGCCCTCTTCTGGCCTGCAGGGATATGTGCATACAGAATATTGTATACATAATAAATAAATAAAACTTTAAAAAAAACAGTAGCAAAATTAAAGTTAAGAAACAGTGAAACAGTTATGTTTAAGGCTCACCACAATGCAAGGAACTACTGTTCATGCTATTTAAAGATTTAAAGGGTCAGAGAATTGAAAAAAAAAAAAACCATTGATCTAGAGTGTCCAGTGGAACCCGAGTGTCTCTGTTGCTAACTATGAAGGGACTTGCAAAGGATTTTCCTGAATATCCTTTGCTCTAAGGGAAACTCATGTTCTGTGTGGACGACTCCAGCTACCTGGCCATCTTTACTACCCAGTAATAGCAGACCACTTTGAGCTACTGAACAGAGAGTACAACACCCACTACACACATGCTGATGACACAGATTTTAGTCACACTGGGCTCCATGACGGTATCACGCTCCTATGAGTGCTTGTTCCTAGACTGTATCAGCCTCTTCCTCTAGCATAACTCTGCCAGCTGTTTCCTGTAGACTCTTTACCAGAAAGTTGTTCAACAAGTGTCCTTCTCAGTCAGCATTAAGTCTATAATGTCTTGTGGCTAAGGAGATAAGGAGATGTAGGTACTTTTTTTTATTTTACATCTTTTTTTGTATTGATTTTTTTTCATTTTTCATTATTTAGAAATTTTCTCCTCACCCCACATACTGTCCACAGAGCCCCCTTCTTCCCTCTACCCACCCCCATCCCTCTCTCCCAAGCCACTGCACATCCCCACATCCCCCAAATCGAGGTCTCCCATGGGCAGTCAACAGAGTCCAGAACACTGAGCCTAGGCAGATCCAACCCCCTCCACACTAAACCAAGGCTTTTCAAGGTGTCACACCACAGGCACTGGGTTCCAGAAGCCTGCCCATTGACCACGAATAGATCCCTATCCCCTGTCTGGGTGACTCCCAAACAGTTTGAGCCAAACAACCATCTTCTGTATCCAGAGGACCTAGTCCACTCTCACAGGGGCTCCACAGCCACCAGTCCATAGTTCATGGGTTTCCACTAGTGTGGCCAGTCACCTCAGTTGCAGGTACTTATGATGAACTTTAGCATATATAAATTTCTATGATATTATTACCTTGTGTACATAAAATTTCAGTAGGAGATAAAGATTCAGTTCTACACAGGGGAATAACTGAAGGATGCTCAATCAATCAGGGAGAGATCTCTGGCTTTAGATGAAGGGGATGCTGAAGGGCTTCCTTTGTATCCCAGCAGAGGCTCCTGCAAAGGACAACTTGACATCTAGTGTAAGGAAAGTTCTTAGCAATATCAGTTCCCATGACATCTGTAGCTCTTCCCTAGACATTCTATTGTATCCTGGAGAGCCCTGGCATCCTCTGTGATGTCACTGTGTTGTGGCAACACCCACTGTCCTTGGGAAGTTTATTCAGTGCCTTCACCATTTACTGATGAACATGATGGCATACTGAAGAGTCTAATTCAGAAAGAGAATGGAGAGGTTAGAGAAACCAGAGAGTGACTGAAGAAAGCTGACCTTCAGCCTCAATGTAAAACGTCAAGAAAGAAATGGTCAAGAGAATCATGTAATGAGTTCTGTGCAAGAAAAGGGAATCTTCCTGGAGGAAGTGGGCTTGTCCTGAATCTTCCAGTAATGGGGAACAGAAAGCTGGAGTATCTGGGAACCAATAGAACATCCCTGCTTGTCATGCCTCTTAAAATTCAAGGATTCCAGGATATTAATTGTTCTGGCTCAGAAGTCAGGAACTGGTAAGGCCAATGCTCTATGCTGGGAACTCTTGGCTTTCATTCCTTTTGGTAGATAGGCATTGATGTGTGAACATGAGACCAACATTAAAGCAGGAGGGATTAATGAGATGAGCCCATTTCAAGGCAAGTCATCACTCTTCATTAACCACAGTGGCTAACTTTAGTTACTTCCCAGCCACTCTGTGTTCCTCAGTTGTCAGTGAGGAGACTTGTTGAGTCTGGTGACCATGTTCTTCCCTTACATGTTTTCTCCATCAATAGTTATATGGATAGAGTGACCTGTCAAGATATTTGGGGAACCTCTAAATGACTGGTGTGATTGTGAACTATGGCAATTTTTTCCTGACTTGTAAACCCACAGGCTAGTGGACTCTGCAGCCAAGTTGAATTCTGAGTCTGCAGCTGTGAATGAGCCTGAAGAGGCTATCTCCTTGGTTACTTGGAGCATGTGCTATGAGGGCAGAGAAAACCAGATAGCTGGGATAACTACTTCCCTTCAAATAGAGGAGACAGCTGAGTTCCCCAGAGGGGGCATCTGAAGCACAGGACAAAATAATTTGAGGTGTCACCGAGTCACTGGTAAACAAGCTTTCTCAAATATTTGATTAGGACACAGGGTGGTCTGTCCATTATCTTTACCTAGTGATACTGCACGTTCTTCAGGGTATGCCTTCAGGGTATGCCAAAATCATGTCTCTGAACTCCTCCCAAAGGCAGAACCTCAAATGTGGACAGGAATGATATGAGGACAAAGACTATTCTGCTTCCTCTAAAAAAGAAACAAAAACAGCCTGTGGCATGAGTCATAGTACTCATGGACTGAGGCAGTAGTATGAATTCCCAGCATGACTTTGAAGAGATTCTATCAAGTGCTGTCTAGTGTGAGATGTTAGCTGCTGTGAGTTTGAGTTGGCTTTGTATGTTTGATTCTCCAAGCAGCAGTTGGAGAGGCCTGGTCACACTTCTAAATGTGTCCATACCCGGACTCACAATGATCCCTGCTACTTTTGTTCCCCTCTGAGAGGACACACCTGCATTCATTTGTTCAGCATCCAATTGATAGAGTTCTCCCACTCTCACTCTGTCTCTCTTTCTCTGTCTCTCTAAGTATCTCTTTCTCTGTCTCTCTGTCTCTCATATACATATGTTTTTGTTGTGTATTTTTCTATGTGTTTGTGCATGTATCTCCCTATAGTCCCTACAGTCAGGGATCTGTGGTTGGGCATGAGCAGTTCCCCATCTCTCAGTTCCAAGGTGATACCTTCGTGAAAATTGGGAGTACCAATTTGAGTATTATAGTTCCACCAGTTTACTTACTTTAGTGACACATAGATATTTCCATGCAGGTGTTTATAAATCTGTCATGATGTTGAGTCCCATCCTCAAAACTGTTCATGATGTTATTTTGGTCTCCATTGTGACAGGTCCCATCATAGACAACTTGTTTTTGAAGACAGGAGAAACATCCTCACATACTCTGGAGGGTACACACCTGTGGAGTAGACACCAGGGAAATTCTTAGACAGCTATTTCGGCAAGCCTCCTGAGAGAGCTCATGCAACTCCACCTCCCATCTTCTACACAGCCTGCCTCTACCGGTGTAGGGTCAGCATAGGTGTAAGTAAGTTGTTTTTAAATCTATGGGTTGGTCCTTGCTTTGGTTACCAACAATATAAGTAAATTTGTTGCAACAACTCTGGGGAAAGGTGTCCTGACTACCTGGGGAGTCAGGCAATACCTTGATCTGCTTAGGACAGCTCTGATGGCTGGAACTGCAAGGAGACAGTTTAGCCCTGGAGGACGAAGTATCCCACACACCTTGAGCTGCTCAGAACAGCAGCTCTGCCCTGAAGGTGTCCTGGACACCTGAAGTTGTTTAGCAACAGCTCTGATGGCTGAAACTGCAAGGGACCGTTTAGCCCTGGAGGGTGAGGTATCCTAGACACCTCAAGCTGATCACAACAGCTCTGCCCTGAAGGTGTGCCAGAGACCTAGAGCTGTTGTGCACAGCTCTGATGGCTGGAACTGCAAAGAAGCAGCCTGACCATGGAAAGGACAATTTTGTGAATTTTTGGGAAATTCAAGCCTGGAACTGATGGGGGATGATCTCCCTGCAGGATACAGCAATCCTGCTCTTCTCCTGGAGAGCTGCTACAGCTGAGCCTTGCTCAGTACCCTCTTAAGGGGGCTTCTTAGCCGAGCTCTGCTTCTCTTGCCTATGCTGTGGCTTTTTTTTACTCCACTCTGCAAAAGGGGAAACCCCTGGAGAAATGTAGCAATATCCTCTGGCACTGGAGAAAAGTGTCACTTTTTAGCTCTTTATGGCTCTGTCCACTCAGAGATATCTCAGCAAAGATCTTCTGTTCAGCTTCTCCTTGCTCTGCTCTTTCAGCTTCCTCTTTCTCTGTCCACTGGGGGACATCTCAACGTGGATCTTCTCTATGCCAGTGAATGAAGATTATCACACCCAAAACTCTTTTGAGAAACAAATTAATTTGTGAAAGAGGAGTCCAGGAGAGTAGCTGCCTCTACCAAGGTGGATGGAACAGCCTTTTTTTAAACTGACCAAGCAAGGCAGTTTACACAGGATACATTGGGGTGGAGATAACCAGGGATTGACGTGGGGCCCAGGATTCTACTGTCCTGCTCTGTGATTGGTTTGTTTCTCAAGTCAGTTGGGAAGGGGCAGAGATGGCTCTGATCTGATTGAGCCAAAGGATGTGTTTCTTTCTGCCTCGATCTGGGGCTTTCTTCCCTAGTTCTGGGCTCAAGGGTCAGGATGGGTTTCTTTAGCCGGCCCCTTGTTTCTACAATAGCAAGTTTAATAGATGCCAGAAGTTCCCAGTACTTAGGAGACAGGATGTGGTATCCCATGACATCCAGTAGTCTAGAACACACCCTGAATGCCTGTGATACTTGAGGCCTATGTTCATGGAGTTCCTTAACCTCTAGGTCCAGGTCCTACCACCAGCCAAATCCTTTCTATGAAAAGCTCAAGTTGGGGTATGAGCAGGTCATGTCACACATGCAGAGATTAAAGAATGAGAACACCAAGGCCTCAGAGAAATTAAATGGTCTGGCCGAGGATTCAGTCTTCCATTATTAAGTACCTGCATTTCAGGGGACCACAACATTGTGCAATGGCCATCTCTGGCTATCCTTGTTGCTGTACTGCAGAGTCTGAAGCTCTGACTCCAGCATTTCTGCCACTTAGCAAGCTTCCTTAGCAAGTAGTGCTTTGTCTTATGCTTCTCATTCTCAGCATTGCCAATAGTGAAAGAGACTGTTAGCTACTCACAACATCAAATTGTCATACTTAATAGCCTCCAGAACTACTATTTTTAACCTTCCTAATGCCATGACCATTGAAGTACAATCCTTCATGTTGTGACATTTCACCATAAAATTATTTTTCTTGCTATGTCTTAACTGTAATCACTACTGTGATCAATCATAATGAAAATATCTGTTATGTAGGGTATCTGAGATGCTTCCCCTTTGAAAGGGTCATTCCATGAACAAATGAGTCATGACACTTAGAAGTCCAGTTTGCAACACGAGATGGATATCATGTATGGTTTTGTGCAGGAGTCTATTGCCATAGGACTGCTACAGCACTAGTGTCTCCTACCCTCACTCAGAGAGGATTTGTCCTTTACTTGCTGATGTTTCCCCATTTACATGGTCAGAGAAGGGCAGATGTGGAATCTGTTTTCTTACTACAGGTTCTTGGATTTCTTTTGTTGTTGGAGTTTTCAGAAATAGTATGATTCTTTCTGGAATTCCTTTTTCTCTACTTTTGGCCAAGAGAAAAATGTCAGAGACCCCCCCAGACACAGAAAGAGCAGGAAAAAACAAGCAGCTGGGTCAAGGTTAGGTCCAGCACCATTTCCTCTTGTAACATTAGCCTGTTTAACCTTCAACCCACTTGAGTTTAATTCATCACTTTACTCATACACATTCCCCCACACACACATTCAACCCCATCACCACTTTCATGACAGTCAATTGTTTATTTTTTGTCCATGCACCAGTATTTCTGGGAAGTGAGTCTTTTGTGAGAATCATTTGGCAATCAATCCCTGCTTCTCTGCCCGAAGCTGAAGTCCAATGATGCAGATGGATCAGTCACACATCACATATCTTCATGTCATTATGAGGAGAGAGGTGCTATGAACAGCCTTGAGGGAATAAGTTCAAAGTCCAGAACAATTTGCTTTTTGCACATTTGCTTTCCAGGGTTTATATATGATCACAGTGGGGATAGCAGCTTGCAAGTAGGAGGGCCCCCTGCATAGGTCAAGTGAGTCATTCTTTTTGTCACCTTGTTGGGTGGCATGTGGCCTTCTTCCTCCCAGGCTCTGCATGCCAAGGTGGCTCTTCACTTTGACAAGCTGTTGGTTCACACTTATAGAGACCTCAGTGGGAGATAGGCAACAGTGTTTACTGTGTGTTCTGTTTTCTTTTCTTTTGTCCTCTCCCATCGTTGTTGACCAAATTCCCTATCTGATGCTCTCCAAAATGTTGGAACCACAGTGTCAATAACACTAGGGAAGACCAAATGTATTGTCACTTTTGAACGTGATGCCCATATTACTGCTGAGGGACTGTTTTACTCTCCATGTCAATATGTAGCTCTGCCATGCTGAGAGGTCTTGAGCTCTGCCCCCTCACCCAGCATCAGTGATTTTTGTTTCTGAAGCTTCTGGGCCCTGACCAAGCTAATTGTGAGGTTCCATTCATCCTTCCATTTGTGTGGTCTTTTAACTTGAAGTGGTGTCATTCTTATTAGAGGAGTGTGTTGTATATGGCGATCCTTTTATAGAACTAAGTGTTTTACTTGTTCTTTTGTATGATTTGTCAGGTTTGATTTTATTAGTATTGGCTGAGTATTCTCTTGTGCTGTATGGGTTGAGATTCAAAACTCATTGACTTGAGTTCTGATCATTGTTGTTTCTTTCTGACTAATGATATTTCATTTTTATATTTTCAACACATAGTTATTTGTGAATGAACTCACACACATAGCGTTCACTCACTTGTGCACACACTATAACTCACATGTAGATGGTGGATGGGAATAGTTTATTGGTGTTCAATGCCTTTATTCTACCATGTTTCCAAGGATTTGAATTCAGACTTGTTGGCATGTACCTTTACTTGCTGAACCATCTACTAGTCCCTAATTTTTAAATGTATACCTTTATATCAAATAGACTTCGACTTCCCTCTTGCAACACTTTATTTTTTGTAGATTCCAATGCTCTGTTATTTACATACATTTCAACAATGTTATGCTCTATTCCTACCACCATTTGTGTCTAAGAACTTTGGAACCCACTCCCAATTTCTTTTAGCATCTCACTGATTGTTCAGTGTTTTGTTTTCTAGCCTCCATGTGTTTATATATTTTCTATAGTTCATTTTTGTTCTTTTTTGTATTTTTTATATTGTAATCTTATAAAAATAAAAATTATTTCAATTACCTTGTTTTTGAGAAGATTTGCTTTGCATAAAACCATCTTGAAAAGTAAATGCTCAGGCTGCTGATAAAAATGAATTCTGCTACTGTTCCATGGAAAGTTCTGTAAATGTTAAATCAGTCCATTTATTTGTATATCAGTTGTTCATTGCTTTCCTTTTGTTTTGATAACTGATATAATCATGTATTAAAATCACCCCAAATAATGATGAATTCTATCTGTTATCTCATATTTTGTAGTGAGTGCTTTATAAAATTGGGAACATCAATGTCACAAGAACATATGTTTATGGACTCTTGTTGAATTTCTCACTTTATCAATATGTAGTGACCTTCATTTTCTCATTCACTAATTTAACTTTAAAGGGTAAATTGTGGACTATCAGTATGGTTATACCTGTTTGTTTCCACATGTGATTTTCTGCCTATTACTTTGGCACTGAAGTTCATTTGTTGTAGGTACCAAGTAACTCTATGTAATAGAATATTATTTTAAGGTGTACTGCTTTTGTTCATGTTGAATTTGTTTAACTCTGTGAAGCTATGTTACTGTGCTTGTGTAAAACAACTGATGATTTAATAAAGAACTGGCCAATAGCAAGAAAGGAGAAAGGATAGGTGGGACTTGCAGGCTCAGAGTATATATAGAAGAAAACTGGGTAGAAAGCTCTAAAATCAAGGAGTCAGAAAAGGAGGAGGAGGAGGAGGAGGGCTCCAGGAGCCAGCCACCCAGCTACACAGCAAGCCACAGAGTAAGAGTAAGAATTACAGAATTTAGAGAATAAGAAAAGCCAAAGGCAAAAGATAAAAGGGTTAATTTAAGAAAAGCTGGCTGGAAATTAAGCCAAACTAATGGCTGAGTACTCATAAGTAAGAATAAGCCTAGATGTATGATTTACTTAGGAGCTGGATGGAGGACCATCAAAAGAGCAATAACCTCCAAAAACAGCTCTCTTTCACTTATATAGACTATTCTGTCAGGCTATTTCTTCTAATTGGAATGTAAGACACTTAAAAGTCAAAATTATCTCAAGTTATAAAATAATTACTATCAGTTTATTATATTTCCTTTATGCTGTAGATATCGCTCTATATAAATAAAGCACTGGTTGGCCAGTGACCAGGCAGGAAGTATAGGTGGGACAAAGAGAGAGGAGAATGGAGAAAGGAAGAAGGAAAGAGAGACCAGCTGGAGCCACTGTCAAGACAAGAAAGATGTAAAGTACCGGTAAGCCATGAGCCACGTGGCAAAGTAAAGATTAATAGAAATGGGCTGAATATAAGAGTGAGAGCTAGACAATGATAAGCCTGAGCTAATGGCCAAGCAGTTTAAATAATGTAAGAGTCTGTGTGTTTATTTTATAAGTGGGCTCTGGGACTGGCGGGACTTGGTGGTGGGAGCTGGAGAAAAATTCTCCAGCTACAAATGGCACCCAACGGCTCAAGTTTCCACCTTAAACCTAACAATATTTAATAACTAATTCTAAACAGAGCCAAAACCAGGTTCCTGCTTCATGTCTCATATGGGCAGCTAGACGCTGCAAAACGCGGGTTTGAGCTATTGGCAGGTTCCTGTCATGTGCAGTTGACCTACAGTACGGCGGGAATGAGACATTATGCTGTGTGGTAGAAATAGTCTTTACTAGTATTTAAAAAAAAAGAGAGAGAGAGAGCTTTCTGGGCTACACGCTGCTTTGATAAAAGCATAGACCCACTATTTCTGAGACTTGATGGCTCCCAGAGCTGGCAGAACCGCCATGTTGGGAAGCTAAAGTAGGTGGAGCCAACAGCCACAGTGCTGTAGGCTTCAAAAAGAGATAAAAAGGAATATATACAGTTATATAAAGAAATAGTTTTTAAAAGTAAACTCTTTAAAGAAACAATAAAGGTAATAAGCCACGTAAAAATGGCTATCACACAGAGAATCTAGATTATGTTGTCTTTGATATTTGTAACTGAAGAAAAACATTTAATTGTAAAAGCTGTTCAGTTATGCCAAAATGTAAATTTTAAAGGTACCTTGACTTCAAAATTTGGATATAATGATATGTTACTTTGGAAAAGAGGTTCTGCTTTTGTTTCCACAGAAAGCCAAGGAATGCTCAATCATACCACAAGGGCACTTGCTCAGCTATGTTCATATCAGCATTGTTTGTAATAGCCAGAACCTGGAAACAACTTAGATGCCCTTCAACAGAAGAAGGGATAAATAAAATGTGGTATATATACACAATGGAGTACTACTCAGCAGAAGAAAACAATGACGTCGTGAGGTTTGCAGGCAAATGGATGGATCTAGAGAAAATCATCCTGAGTGAAGTAACCCAGACTCAGAAACACAAACATGGTATGTACTCACCCATAGGAGGATACTAGATGTAAAACAAAGGAAGACTAGAGTGCTACTCCCAACTCCAGGGAGGCTACCTAGAAAAAAGGACCCTAAGAAAGACACAGAGATTGCCAAATGACAGAGAAATGGATGAGATCTATATGAACAACCTGGATGTGAGTGGGGTTATTGAAAGCAAGGGTTGAAGGAAAGAGAGCTTAGGGGAGCATTAGATCCCAGCTGGATCAAGAACAGAGAGGGAGAACAAAGAATAAAAGACCAAGATAAATGAAGACCACATGAGAATAGGAAGAAGCAAAATACTAGAGAGGTCCCCAGTAATCCACAAAGATACCTCCACAATAGATTACTGGCAATGGTCAAGAGAAAGCCTGAACTGACCTACTTTGGTATAGGATGGCCAAACACCCTAACTGTTGTGCTAGAAATCTCATCCAATGACTGAGGGAAGTGGATGCAAAGATCTACAGCCAGGCCGAAGGTGGAGCTCCAGGAGTCCAATTGGCAAGAAAAAGGAGGGATTGTATGAGCAAGAATTATTGAGACCAAGATTGGAAAAAGCACAAGGACAAATAGCCAAACTAATGGAAACACATGAACTATGAATCAATAGCTGAGGAGCCCCCAACTGGATCAGGCCCTCTGGATAAGTGAGACAGTTGATTAGCTTCATCTGTTTGGGAGGCATCCAGGCAGTCGGACCGGAACCTGCCCTTAGTGCATGAGCTTGCTGTATGGAACCTGGGACTTATGCAGAGACATTTCTCTCAGGCTGGGAGGAGGGGACTGGACCTGCCTGGACAGAATCTACCAGGTTGAGCTGAATCCCCATGGGAGTCTTTGCCCTGGAGGAGATGGGAATGGGTGATGGGCTGGGAGGAAGTCAGGGGTTGGAGGGGGGAGGACAGGGAAATCCATGGCTGATATGTAAAATTAAATCAAATTATAAAATAAAAAAAATATACATATAGAACATACTTAGGTAAATGAAAAAAATTCTCCTCCGATATAAGTCTAATAACTCTAAAATATATTGAACACAGAAGATTAAATAAAATAGAAATTTTTATCTGATAAAAGTCTATTATCCAAAATATACATATTAAACACAAAAATTCCAATAAAACAAAAATTCTCGTCTGATAAAAGTCTAATAACTAAAATAAATATACTTGTTGAACACAAGAAATTAAATAAAATAAAAATTCTCATCTGATATTGGTCAAATATAAAAAAAACATTGAACACAAGAATTCAGATAAACAAAACAAAAATTCTCATCTGAAAAAAGTCTAATATCCAAAATGTACATATTGAACACAGAAAATCATAAACAGGACAAAATTCTCATGTGATAAAAGTCAAATATCAAAAATATACTTATCGAACACAAAAATTAAATAAAAGAAAAATTCTCTGCAGGTAAAGTTCTAATATCCAAAATGTACACATTGATGACAAGAAAACAGATAAAAAAACAAAAATTCTCAAATGTTAACAGTCTAATAACCAAAAAAACACACTGAACACCAAAAATCAGATAAATAAAATGAAAATTCTCATCTGATAAAGTTCAAATATTAAAAATGTATTTATATTACACAAAAAACTATATAAAACAAAATTTTTTCACTGAGAAAATTCTAATATCCAAAATAAACATATTGAACACAAGAAGTTCAATAAAACAAAATTTCTCATCTTGTAGAGGTCAAATATCAAAAATATACACATTGGACACAAGCAATTAGATAAATAAAACAAAAATTCTCATCTTATAAAGGTCTAATATCAACAATATCATTATTGAGCACAAAAAAACTAAAGAAAAGAAGAATTCTAATCTAATAAAAGTTTAATACTAAAATTATACATATTAAACATAAGTAAATAAAGCAAAAATTGTCATCTGATAAAGGTATAATATTAACAATATACATATTAAACTCAAGAAATCATAAAAAGACAAAATTCTCATGTGATAAATGTCAAATATCAGACATATAGTTATTGAACACAAGAAATTAAATAAAACAAAACTTCTCAACTTATAAAAGTCTAATATCAAAATTATACATATTTGTATATTTCTAACTGTATTTATACCATTCATTTAACAATGTAATACAATTTTCTGATCCTTGAATGTTATTATTACCAACTATTAGGATATAAAGAAATGAAAGTTAGTAGTAAGACATAATAAAACTTGTAGTCAAATTTGGTATGTTTTCAAGGTTGAGCAGATATATTTTAGATAGACAGGTCATCTTCAAACCCTTCAGAGATCTACAGAATATGGCATTTAAAATGTTTTAATAACTTAGAAAATTTTTCTTTTTTGTTATGACTATGAGACATGTCAGCTCCTGGCAGTACCAATCTACTTCAGAGAAAATATGGGCATTGAAAAAACTGCAATTAGGGTTAATTTTCATTGTGACAAAAAGTAGCCACTGGACAACAAAGTATCCCCGAATCAATTGCTGACAAACAGGATAGACAGGACACAAAACAAAGGACTATTGATTCTTGCCAAATCAAGTGTGGTTATGGCTTTATCAAAAGGCATTTTCTGAGGCCAGGATAATATGGTACCATCTCTGAAGTGGCCTTCACAATCCAGAAAAGGTACAGTGCCCTTTTCTTCGAAAGCAGCTGAACAGGCAGTGGGCCGATGGCTTCTGATGTGCAATGGAACAGCAGCTGAAACAGTTATTCTTGAAGAGTAATTAAACTTACACCTCTCAATAGTAGAATGGCATTTGAGAGAGGGATGTGGAGAAGAACAGGATGCTGAGATGAAGCCACATACACACATAGCTAAGAAGAATGGACAGCTGAATTCAAAAAACATCAACAATTTCCAGAATTTAAAATCCTGAATCATGACCTGACACTAGTGGAATTCAGAGGTTTCTCGTACATGGACTGCTCTCACCCAATGTGATATTGAACTGTTGACCTTGTGTACATCCTACTTCACAAATGAGTCTGTCAGATATGCTAAGCTTATAGGCTGAAGATGATGCCCCAACACTGTGGAGAAACCTCAGATGACTGTCCAAGAAGCTGGCTGTTTCTGTCCACTCACAATTTTTTGGAAGTTGCTTGCATGTACTTCCTGTTTTTATTTTTGTTAGCTGATATTATTTCCTTCTTCGGTCTCTGAGGGAGTTGAAGATTAGTTAATCATAGTTGAAGATTAATTAGGATAGAAAGTGAATTAGATATATTTTGGACTTAACAAAATAGGATAGATAATGGAATTATTTTCTCTGAATTTGTCAAATACA
The DNA here is from genome assembly GCF_949786415.1 of Peromyscus eremicus. Taxonomy (NCBI): domain Eukaryota; kingdom Metazoa; phylum Chordata; class Mammalia; order Rodentia; family Cricetidae; genus Peromyscus; species Peromyscus eremicus. Next base: position 2,242,091 of record NW_026734290.1, read on the forward strand.
AATGGACTAGATATTTTTTAGGTATTTATTACTTGTATATATTGTATATAGTTATTGTACTTTTGTATATAGTTTTTCTTATGTTAGTTATAAGGTTTTTCCTTTTTTTCTTTTTATTAAAATAGAAAAGGGAAAATATGGTGATATTTTATTTTGTACTAAAATGTTATTTGTATGTTAATAAATAAAGCTGTCTGGGGCGTCAGAGCTATTAGTAAGCCATAGAAAAGGTGGGCGGTGGTGGTGTATGCTTGTAATCCCAGCACTTGGTAGGCAGAACTAGGTAAGTCTCTGTGTATTCAGGAATACAGCCAGCATTGGATACACATGCCTTTAATCTCAATACCAACCATAGAAGACCTGGAGCTCTATACAGACAGGCAGTGAGGAAGTAGTCATGTGGTTGGGATTACAACCAATAAGAAGGCAGAACAGAAAGTCTATATAAAGACTTTAACACAGGAAGTAGCTCTGTTTCGGAGAGGTAAGACCACCGCAGGAGGAAGGGTAAGGTTTTAGCTCTTAGCACTGACCTCGTGGCTTTCTTCTTTGCATTACTTCTGTGTTTCTTATTTCATAAGATGGTTGGTTACATCTACACCTTATAAAGAACTAATATCAAAAATATTACTACTGAACACATGAAATCAAATATTTAAACAAAAATTCTCATCTGATAAGGTCTAGTATCCAAAATATACAAATTGAACATAAATAGATAAATAAAACAAAATTTCTCATCTGTTAAAGGTCTAATATTCCAAAATATATATACTGAACATAAGAAATTAAATAAAAGAAAATTCTCACCTGATAAAGGTCTAATATCCTAAATATGCACATGACATATAATTAGATAAATAAAACAAAAATTCTGATCTGATGAACATCTAATATCCAAAATACACATATTGAACATAATTAGAAAAGCAACACAAAAGTTTCTTATCTGAAAGTATTCTAATATCCAAAATATACATATTGAACACAAGAAACTAAATGAAACAAATATTCTCACCTGATAATCGTCATTATCCAAAATATACAAAATTGAAAACTAGAAATCACATAAATAATACAAAAATTCTGTTGTGATGTAGGTATAATATCAAAAATATACATATTGAACATAATCAGATAAATAAAACAAAAATTCCCATCTGATGTAGGTCTATTATCCAAAATAAACATAAGGAACATAATTGGATAAGTAAAACAAAAATTCTATTCTGTTAAATTTCTCATATCCAAAACATACATATTGAAAACCAGAAATTAAATTAAACAAAAATTGTCCTTTGATAAAGCTCTAATATAAAAAAATACATATTGAAAAAAAAGAAATCAGATAAATAAGTCAAAAACTCTGGTCTGATAAAGGCCTAATATCCAAAATATACATACTAAAAAAATTAAATAAAAAAATATCAACTGATAAAGGTCTAATTTCCACAATATGCTTACTGAACACAAGAAATTAAATAAAACAAAAATTCTCACCTGAAAAAGAAATTATATCCAAAATATGCATACTGAACACAGGAAATCAGATAAATAAAACAAAAATTCTCATCTGTAAAATGTCTAATATCCAAAATCAATACACTGAACAGAAGAAATCACATAAATAAAATAAAAATTCTCATCAGATTAAGGTCTATTATCCAAAATATATACATTGAACACAAGATATCATACAAATAAATCAAAACTTCTCATCTGATAAAGGTCTAATTTTTAAAATATATATATATTGAACATAAATAAATAAAATTTAAATAAATAAACAAATATTTCTCATCTGATTAAGGTCTATTATCCAAAATATATATATTGAAAACAAGAAATCGGGTAAATAAAAATAAGTCTCATCTGATAAAGACCTAATTTCAAAAAATACATATTGAACATAATTAGATATATAAAACAAAAAATTATATCGGTTAAAAGTCTAATATCAAAAATGTATTTATTGAAAACAAAAAATTAAATAAAACAAAACTTTTCACCTAATAGAGGTCTAATAACCACATTATACATATTGAACACAAGATATCTGATGAAGGAAACAAAAATTCTAACATGATAAAGGTCTAATATCCAAAATATACATATTAAACACAAGAAATTAGAAAAAAACAGCAAAAATTATCAGCAGTAAGTCTAATATACTAAATATAAATATTGAACTCAAGATTTCAGATAATTAAAAAAAATTCTCATCTGATAGAGGTCTAACATCAAAAATATAAAGATTGAATACAAGAAATAAAAAAAATTCTCATGTGATAAAGGTCAAATTACAAAAAATTATCTTATTGAACACAAGAAAATAAATAAAACATAAATTCTCATCTAATTAATGTCTAATATTGAAAATGAACATATTCAACATAATTACATAAATACAATGAAAATTCTCATCTGATAAAGGTCTAAGGTCAAAAATATACATATTGAACACAAGAAATCAAATATATACATCAAAAATCCTCATCTGATAAAGGTCTAATATCCAAAATATACATACTGAACACAAGAAATTAAAAAAAACAGAAACTCTCACTTGATAAAGTTTTATATCCAATATATACATATTGAAAATAAGACATTAGATAAACAAAACAAAAATTCTCATCTTACACATGCCTTATATCCAAAATATACATATTAAAAACAGGATGTGAAATACACAAAACAAAAATTCTCAACTGATGAAGGTCTAATACAAAAATATACATATTGAACACAAGATGTCACATCAATATAACAAAAAATCTCACCTGATGAAGGTCTAATACTCAAAATGTAAATACAGAACACAAGAAATCAGAAAAAAAAATCTCATGTGATAAAGGACTAATATGAAAAACATACATATTGAACACAAGAAAGTAAATGAACCAAAAATACTGATCTGATAAAGGTCTAATATCCTAAATACACATATTGAATACAAGAAATCTGATAAATAAAACAAAAATTCTCTCCTGATAAAGGTCTAATATCCAAAATATACATATTGAACACAAGATATCAGGTAAATAAAACAAAATTCTCATTTCATAAAAGTATAATAATTTAAATATACATTTTGAACACATTAATTTAGAAAAAAACAAAAATTATCAGTGTTAGGTCTAATATTCACAATATACATATTGAACACAGGAAATCAGATAATTAAAAAAATTATGATCTGATAAAGCTCTAATACCAGAATATACATATTGAACACAAGAAATTAAATAATCTAAAAATTCTAACCTGACAAAGGTCATCTTCCAAAATATATATATTGAAAATTAGAAATCAGATAAATAAAACAAATATTCTGATTTGATAAAGGTCCTAAATTCAAAACAGACATACTGAACATTACTAGATAAATAAAACAAAAATTTTCATCTCATAAAGGTCTAATATCCAAAATATACACACTGAACATGAGAAATTAAATAAAACAAAAATCCACCTGATAACGAACTAACATCCAAAGTATGCATACTATACACAAGAAATCAAATATATAAAATAAAAATACTCATCTTCTAAAGGTGTAATATCAAAAAATGGACACATTTAACATAATTAGATAAATAAAATGCAAATTCTCATCTGATAAAGGTCTAATATCCAAAATATATGTAATGAACACAAGAAATTAAATAAAACAGAAATTCTTATCTGATAAATGTCTAATACCCAAAATATACACATTGAACACAAGAATTTAGACAAATAAAACAAAAATTCTGATCTAATAAAGGTCTAATACCAAAAATATTTATATCAAACACAAGAGGTCAGATAAATAAAACAAAAATTCTCCTCTTGTAAACATCTAATATCCAAAATCTACATATTGAACACAATAAACTAGAAAAGAAAATTATCAGTGGTAAGTTTAAAATTAAAAATATTGCACTCGGGAGGCAGAGCCAGGCGGATCTCTGTGAGTTTGAGGCCAGCCTGGGCTACCAAGTGAGTTTCAGGAGAGGTGCAAAGCTACACAGAGAAAACCTGTCTCGAAACCCCCCCAAAAAAAATATATATATAAAAATTGAACATAAGAAATCAGCCGGGCGGTGGTGGCGCACGCCTTTAATCCCAACACTCAGGAGGCAGAGGCAGGCAGATCTCTGTGAGTTCAAGGCCAGCCTGGGCTACCAAGTGAGTTCCAGGAAAGGCGCAAAGCTACACAGAGAAACCCTGTCTCGAAAAAAAAAAATCAGATAAATATAACTAAAATTCTGGACTGAGAATGGTCTTATATCAAATATGCACATATTGAGCATAATTAGATAAATAAAACAATAATTCATCTGATAAAAGTAACATCAAAAATATTCACACTGAACACAAGAAATTAAATGAAACAAAAATTCTCACATGATAAAGGTCTAATATCCAAAATATACATATATAACACAAGAAATCAGATAAATAAAACAAAAATTCTCATCTGATAAAGGTCTAATATCAAAAATATACATATTGAACACAGGAAATCAGATAAATAAAGTGAAAATTCTCTAATAAAGATCTGATATCAAAAATATACATATTGAATACACAAAATCATAGAAATGAAACAAAAATTCTCATCTGATAAAGATATAATATCCAAAGTATATATGTTGAACACAAGAAATTAGATAAATAAAAAAATTTTTATCTGATAAATGCCTAATATACAAAATATACATATTGAAAACAATAAACAAGAAAAAAACAAACATTGTCAGCGGTAGGTCTAATATCCAGAATATACATATTGAACACAAGAAATCAAATAAAAAAAATTCTCACATAATAAAGATCTAATATCCAAAACAGACATAATAAACATAATTATATGAATAAAACAAAAATTCTCACCTGATAAATATATCATATCCAAAATATACATATTGAACACAAGAATTAAGACAAATAAAACAAATATTCTTATCTGATAAAGATCTAATATCAAAACTATACATGTTGAACACAAGAAATCGGATAAATATAACTGAATTTCTTACCTTATAATGGTCTAATATTCAAAATGTATATATAAAACACAAAAAATCAGATAAACAAAACAAAATTCTCACTGATTAAGGTCTAATATCCAAAATATACATATTGAACACAATAAATTAGAAAAAATCAAAAATTATTAGCTGTAGCTCTAATACCCAAAATATGCATATTGACCACTAGAAATCAGATAAATATGAAAACTTTCTGATCTGATAATGCTCTAATATTGCAAAAGGACATATTGAACATAATTAGATAAATAAAACAAAAATTCTCATCTGATGAAGGTCTAATATCAAATATATACATATTGAACACAAGAAATTAAATAAAACAAAAATTCTCACCTGAGAAAGGTATAACATTCAAAATATACAGATAGAACACAAGAAATCAAAAAAAGCAAAACGAAATTCTAATGCGTTGAAGGACTAATAAGAAAAATATTCATATTGATTGTAATTAGATAAATAATTAGATAAATAAAACAGAAATTATCAGCTGATAAAAATCAAATGTCCAAAATATACATATTGAACACAAGAAATCAGAAAAATAAAAAAAATTCTCATCTAATAAAGATCTAATATCCAAAATATAAATATTGAACACAGGAAATCAGATAAATAAAATAAATTCTCATCCGGTAAATGTATAATATCCAAAATATACATGTTGAACACAATGAATAAAAAAAAACAAAAATTATCAGCAGTAGGTCTAATATGCAAAATATATATATTGAGCACATGAAATCAGATAAATAAAATAAAAATTCTGGTCTGATAAAGGTCTATTATTCAAAACAGACATATTGAACATTATTTAAATAAAAGAAAAATTCTTCTCTGATAAATGTCTAATACCCCAAATATACACATTGAGCATAATTAAATACCTAAAACAAAAATTCGCTCCAGATAAAGATATAATATACAAAATATACATATCAACACAAAAAATTAGATAAGTAAAACAAAAATTCTCATCTCATAAATGTCTAATATCCAAAATATACATATTAAAAACAGGATACCAGAGAAATAAAATGAAAAATCTCATCTGATGTAGGTCTAATAACAAAAATATGCATATAGAACACAAGAAATTAGAAAATAAAATAAAAATTCTTATCTGATATAAACCTAATATCAAAGTATACATATTAAAAATGAGAAATCAGATAAGAAACTGTCATTTGATAAAAGTATAATATCCAAAATATACATACTGAACCCAATAAATAAGAAAAAAAAATTCTCACCTATTGGTCTAACATCCACAATATACATATTGAACACCAGAAATCAGATAAATACAACAAAATTGTGATCTGATAAAGGTCTAATATCTAAAACAGACATATTGAACATAATTAGATAAATAAAACAAAAATTCTCATCTGATAAAGATCTAATATCCAAAATATACATACTGAACACAAGAAATCAGATATATAAACAAAGACTCTCATCTGATAAAGGTCTACTATTCAAAATATACATATAGAACACAAGAATTCAGAAAAACAAAGTAAAATTTTCATGTGATAAAGGACTAATATAAAAATATACATATTGAAAACAAGAAATTAAATAAACAAAAATTCTGATTTGAAATAAATATCTATTTTCCTAAATATAAATTTTGAACACAAGAAATCAGGTGTATAAAATGAAAATTCTCATCTGATAAACCTCTAAGACCCAAAATATACATATTGAACACAATAATATAGAAAAAAATAGAATTTATCAGCAGTATATCTAATATCCACAATATAGAAATTGAACACAAGAAATCAGATAATTGAAACATAAATTCTCACCATATAGGTCCAATACCAAAACGTATATATTGAACACAAAAAATTAAAAAAATCAAAAATTCTAACCTGATAAATGTCATTATCCAAAATAAACATATTGAAGACTAAAAATCAGATAAATGAAATTAAATAAAACAAAAATTCTCATATGATGAAGGTCTAATATCCAATATATACATATCAAACACAAGAAATTAAATAAAACAAAAATTCTCATCTCATAAAGTCATTATCCAAAATATACGTATTGAAAACTAGAAATCAGATAAATAATAGAAAAGTTCTCACTGGTTAAAGGTGTAATATCCAAATTATACATATTGAACACAAGAAATCAGATAAACAAAATGAAAATTCTCATCTGATAAAGGTCTAATATAAAAAATATGCATATCAAACACAAGATTTAAATAAATAAAACAAAAATGCTCATCTGATAAAGATCTAATATTCAAAACATAAATATTGAACACAGGATAACAGATAAATACAACAAAAATTCTCATCTGATAAAAGTCTAACACCAAAAATATTCATATTGAACACTAGAAATTAAATAAAACAAAATTATCAACGGATTAAAGTCATTATCCAAAATATACATATTGAAAACTAGAAATCAGATAAATAATACAAAAATTCTGATCTGATACATGTCTAATATCAAGTATATACATATTGAATGTAACTGGATAAATGAAACAAAAATTCTCATCTGATGAAGGTCTAAAATCCAAAATATACATATTGCACATAATTAGATTAATAAAACAAAAATCCTCATCTGATAAAAGTTAAATATCCAAAGTATACATACTGAACACAAAAAAATCAGACAAATAATAAAAAATGTCATCGGCTAAAGATCTAATATCAAAAATATACATATTGTACACCAGAAATCAGATAAAGAAAACAAAATTTCTGATCTGATAAAGGTCTAATATCCAAAATAGACATAAAGAACACAAGATAATAGCTTTAAAAAACAAAAATCATATTTAATAAAGGTCTAATGTCCAAAATATAGATATTCAACTCAAGATACCAGATATAGAAAAGGGAAATTCCATCTGATAAATATCCAATAACAAAACATACATACTGAACACAAGAAATCAGATAAATAAAACTAAAATTCCAATCTGATAAAAAATTCAAATATCAAATATATATATATATATATATATTAAACACAGGATACCAGATAAATGAAATAATTCACATCTGATAAAGGACTAATATCAAAAATATGCACATTAAACACAAGAAATTAGATAAATAAAACAAAATTTCTCATCTGATAAAGATCTAATATCAAAAATATACATGTTGAACACAAGAAATCGAATAAATAAAAAAAATTTGTCATATGATAAAAGTATAATATCCCTCGGGAGGCAGAGCCAGGAGGATCTCTATGAGTTCGAGGCCAGCCTGGGCTACCAAGTGAGTTCCAGGAAAGGCATAAAGCTACACAGAGAAACCCTGTCTTGAAAATCCGAAAAATAAAAAAGTATAATATCCACAATATACATATTGAACACAATAAATAAGAAAAAATATATTGGCAGTAGGTCTAATATCAACAATATACATATTGAACATTAGAAATCACATAAACAAAATAAAAATTCACATCTGATAAAGATCTAATAACCAAAATATACATATTGAACACAAGAAATCAGATAAACAAAAAAATTCTCCTCTGATAAAAGTATAATATCCAAAATATACATATTGAATGAAATTAAAAAATTATCAGCGGTAGGTCTAATATCCAAAATATGAACATTGAACAGAAGAAATCAGATAAATAAAACCAAAATTCTCTTCTGATACAAGTCTAATATCATTAAGAAATATATTGAACATAACTCACTAAAAGAAAAATTCTCATCTTTTAAAGGTCTCATTACCAAAATACACATACAGAACACAGGATATCCGATAAATAATAAGAAAATTCTCATCTCATAAAGGTCTAATATAAAAAATATACATATTGAACACAAAAAATTAAAAAAATTCTCACCTGATAAAGAAGTAATATCGAAAATATACATATGAACACAAGAAATCAAATTTATAAAACAAAAATTATCATCTGATAAAAGTCTAATATTCAAAATATACTTACTGAACACAAGAAATAAAAAATCAAAAATTTTGATCTCATAACGAACTAATATAAAAAATATGCATACTGAACACAAGAAATCAATATATACATAAAACAAAAATTCTCACCTGATAAATGTCTAATATCCAAAATATACATATTGAACATAATTAGATAAATAAAACAAAAATTCTTACCTGACAAAGGTCTAACATCCAAAACATATATAGTAAACACAGCATACCAGATTAAAAAAAACAAAAATTCTCATCTGATAAAGGTCTAATATCAAAAATATGTGTATCCAACACAAGAAATAAGATAAATAAAAATTGTCATCTGATAGAGGTCCAATATCAAATATATACATATTGAACACAAGAAATAAATAAAATAAAAATTCTCACATGATAAAGAACTAATATTGAAAATATGCATGCTGAATACAAGAAATCAAATACATAAAACAAAAATTCTCATCTGATCAAGGTCTAATATCCAAAACATTCATATTGAACACAAGATATCTGATAAATAAAGCAAATACTTTCATGTGTTAAAGATCTAATATCCAAAATATACATATTGTACACTGGAAATTAGATAAATAAAATGAAAATTCTCATCTGATAAAGGTCTCATATCAAAAATCTGCATTTGGAACACAAGATACTAGATAAATAAGCAAAAATTCTCAACTGATAAATGTCTAATATCAAAAATATACATATTAAACACATGAAATCAGATAAATAAATTCCAATCTGATAAAAGTCTAATATCTAAAATATACATATTGAATACTATTTTTAGAAAATAAAAATTATCAGCGGTAGGCCCCTCAACTGAAGAATGGATAAAGAAAATGTGGCACATATATACAATGGTAAATATAAATGGTAAATAATATATACAGGAGTAAAAAACAATGATATCATGAAATTTGCAGGCAAATGGATGGAACTAGAAAATATCATCTTGAGTGAAGTAACCCAGACTCAGAAGGACAAACATAGTATGTACTCACTCATAAGTAGATACCAGATGTGAGGGAAAGGATGGCCAGACTGCAACCCACAACTCCAGAGAGGCTAGCTAACAGGAAAAGACCCTAGGAGGGACACATGGATGATCTTGTGAAGGAGAAGTGGATGAGGTCTACATGAGTGGACTGGGTGTGGGGGGGTGGCAGAGGGTGAGGAGTGGGGGATGAGAACATAGGGACATGGGAGGGTCAAGCTGGAACAGGAACAGAGTGAGAGGGCAGGGAGGAAGATACCATGATAGATGAGGACATCATGGGAATAGGAAAAGGCAGGGTGCTGGGGTGGCTTTCAGGAATCCACAAGGTTGATCCTACCTTGGTCTGCTGGCAGTGGTCCAGAGGGTGCCTGGACCAGTCTACTCTGGTGACCAGTCTAGTGAATAACCTAGTTGTCATCATAGAGCCTTTGTCCAGTGACTGATAGAGACAGATTCACAGCCAGGCACCAGGCTGAGCTCTGGGAATCCAATTGATGAGAGAGAGGAGAGATACTGCAGACAAGAGACATCGAGATCATGATGGGAGGATGTGCAGAGATGACCGGCCACACTAGTGGAAGCCCATGAACTATGGACTGTGTGGACTGGTGGCTGTGGAGCCCCAATGGGACTGGACTAGGCCTTCTGGATATGGAAGATGGTTGTTTGGCTCAAACTGTTTGGGGAACACCCAGGCAGGGGGATCAGAATCCATTCCTGCTGCATGGGCAGGGCTTTAGGTATCCGGTGCCTGTAGTGTGGTGCCCTGCACAGCCTTGGTACAGTGGGAAAGGGCTTGGACCTGTCTAGGCTCAGTGTGCAGGGCTCTGCTGACTCCCCATGGGAGACCTTGTTATGAGGGAAGTGCAGATATGGAGTGGCTTGGGCTGGAGGTTTGGGAGATGGGAGGAGGGAGGCGATGGGACTGTGGGTGGTATATAGAGTGAGTAGAAAATTTCTTAATAAAGAAAAGAAATATACATATGGAACACAAGAAATTAGATAAAACAAACATTCTCACCGGTAAAGTTCTACTATCAAAAATATACTTATAGAACACAAGAAATCAGAAAAATAAAACAAAATCTCTCATCTGACAATAGTCTAATATCCAAAATATACATATTGAACATAATTAGTTAAATAAAACAAAAATTCTCATGTGATAAAGGTCTAATACCTAAACTATAAATATTGAATACAAGACATCATCCATATATAAAAAATTCTCATCTGACATAAGTCTTATATCCAAAATATACATGTTGAACACAAGAAATCAGATAAATCAAACAAAAATTCATATCTGATAAAGGTCTAGAATCCTAAATATACACATTGAACCAAAGAAATCAGATAAATAAATCAAAAATTCTCACCTGATTAGGGTCTAATTTCCAAAATATACATATCAAATATAATTAGATAAATAAAACAAAAATTATCATCTGATAATTTTCTAATATCCAAAATATACATATAGAACAGAAAAAATCAGAAAAAGAAAACAAAATTTTCATGTGATAAAGCTCAAATATCACAAATATAATTAAAGAACACAAGAAATAAAATAAAACAAAAATTCTCTTCTGATAAAGGTCTCATATCCAAAATATACATACAGAACACAAGAAATCAGGTAAAGAAAACAAAAACTCTCATCTGATAAAGTACTAATTTCCAAAATATTCATAATCAAATCCAAGAAACCAAGGAAGTAAAGCAAAAATTCTCATCTGATAAAGATCTAATATCAAAAATATACATACTCAACACAAGAAATCACAAAAATACAAAAATTCTCATCTGATGAAGGTCTAAAAACAAAAATATACATATTGAACACAAGAAATTAAATAAAACAAAAATTCATCTGCTAAAGTTCTAATATCCAAAATATATATGTTTAAATCAAGAAATTAGAGACAACAAAATTCTCACCGGTAGGTCTAATATATAAAATATACTTATTGAAAACAAGAAATTAGATAAAACAAAAATTCTTACCAGTAGAGTTTTAATATCCAAATTATACATATTGAACACAAGAAATTAGATAAATAAAATAAAATTGTCACCTGATAAAGGTCTAATATACAAAATATACATATTGAAAAAAGAAAACAGAAAAACAAAGCAATAATTATCATCGGATAAAGGTCGAGTACCCAAAATATACATATTGAACATACTTGGATAAATAAAGCAAAAAATCCTCATTGGATAAAAGTCTAATATCACAAATATACTTATTGAACACAAGAAACTAAATAAAACAAAAATTCTCATCTGATCAAGGTCTAATATCCAAAATTACATATTGAACACAAGAAATCAAATAAATAAAGCAAAAATTGTCACAGGGTAAAGGTCTAATATCCAAATTACACATATTGAACACAAGAAGTCAGATAAACAAAAATTCTCATCTGAAAAGGACTAATATCCAAAATAATACATGTTGAATCCAAGAAATCAGGTAAATAAAACAAAAATTTTCATCTTATAAAACTTTAATATCCAAAATATACATATTGAACACAAGATATTAAATAAAAGAAAAATTCTCATCTCATAAAGGTCTAATATCCAAAATACATATTGAACACCAGAAATCAGAAAAATAAAACAAAAATTATCATTAGATAAAGGTCTAATATCTAAAATATACATATTGAACACAAGAAATCAGGTAAATAGAACAAATATTGTCATCAGATAAAGGTCTAATATCCAAAATATACATATGGAACTCAAGAAATCAAATAAATAAAACAAAAAAATCTCATCTGATAAAGGTCTAATACCATAATATACAGAGTGAAGACAAGAAATCAGATAAGTAAATCAAAAATTCTCATCTGATAAAAGTCTAATATCCAAAATATTTTCATTTAACACAATAAATTAAATAAAACAAAAATTCTCATCTTTTAAAGGTCTAATATCAAAAATATACACATTGAACACTGGAAATTAGATAAATAAAACAAAAATTCTCATCTGATAAATGTCTAATATCAAAAATATACACATTGATCCTAAGAAGTCAGATAAATAAAAAAAAATCATTTGATAATGTTCTAATACCCAAAGTATACACATTGAACATGATAACATAAATAAAACAAAAATTATCACATGATAAATTTCTAGTATCCAAAATATACATACAGAACACAAGAAATTAATTAAAACTAAATTTCTCATCTGATAAAGGTCTAATATCCAAAATATACATATTGAACACAATAAATAATATAAATAAAATGAAAATTCTCATCTGATAGAGGTCTACTATCCCTAATATACTTTTTGAACACAGATATTAAATGAAACAAAAATTCTCATATGATAAAGGTCTACTATCCCAAACATACACATCAAACATAATTAGATAAATAAAAAAATTCTCACCTAATAAAGGTCTAATATCAGAAATATACATATTGTACACAAGACGTCAGATAAATAAAACAAAAATTTGCATCTGATAAAGTTCTAATATTCAAAATATACATAATGAACACAGAAATCAGATAAATAAAACAAAACTTCTCATCTGATAAAGGACTAAGCCAAAATATAAATACTGAACACTAGAAATCAGATAAATAAAACAGAAATCCTCATCTGATAAATGTAACATAATTAGATAAATTAAACAAAAATCCTAATCTGATAAACTTCTAATGTTGGAAATTACATATTGAACTCAAGAAATTAAATAAAACAAAAATTTTAATCTGATAAAGATCTAGTATCCAATATATATATAGTATCCAATATATATATATATATATATATATATATATTAAACACAAGAAATCATGTACACAACACAAAAATTCTCATCTGATAAAGGTTTAATAACCAAAATATACATATTGAATGCAAGAAATTAAATAAAACAAAAATTCTCACCTAATAAATGTCTATATGCAAAATATAAATATTGAAAATGAGAAATCAGATTTCAAATCTTGAGCTGTTTCCCTCAAATATTTAATTGCTTTCTTTTGGCTTTCAAGGGATTTACTGATTGCTTCCCATTTTTTGTTTGACTTTTCCTCTAATTCTTTAAGGGAATTTTTCATTTCCTCTTTAAAGATCTCTATCATCTTCTTAAGATCATTTTTAAGGTCGATTTCTTCTGTTTCCTCTGTGTTGGGATGTTCAGGTCTTGCTGGTGTAGGTTCTGATGGAACCATGGTGTGTTTTTTGTTGTTGACTGTACTTTTGCACTGGCCTCTATCCATCTCTTTCTCCACTTGGTGCAAGGGTGTCTGTGTCTGAGGGAGGCTCTCTCAGTCGGATCAATAATCTTGGTCCAGTGGGAGCTCTTGGTCTATTGGGTTCTGATGGACTGTTTGTCTCAGGGAGAAGCTCTTAGTCCAATTGGCCCTTGTGGGCTCTGTCTCAGGGAGTAGTTGTAATCTTGGCACACAGGTGGGTTGGGAGGGGTGGGACTTGTGAGTTACAAGGTCTGGTGGGGGATGGTGGAAGTCTGAACTGCCTGCAGTAGGTCTGCCTGCTGACTGGCCTGAAACTGGGACTGCAATGGGTAGTGGTGTAGGGGTGCAGGGTTGCGCCCCTGGGCCCAAAGCCTAGGGGCTGGGGTGTTCAGGATTGAGGATAAAGACTCACCTCTTAGTTCAATCGGGTCTTGGCCATCTCTGTCTCAGGGAACAGTTGCAGTCTCGAAGAATGGGTGGGATGGGGGGAGGTGGGGCTTGGTTACAGGGTCTCATGGGGGATGGTGGTAGTCTGATCTGCCTGCAGGAGGTCTGCTGCCCGACTGAAATGGACACAAAGAAGACACAAACTGAGGAAATGCTGGAAGTGTAAATCTGAATAAATGAACAGGAACTACAGATGCAAGCATAACCAACAGAGTGCAAGAGATGGAAGAGCTAATCTCTGGTGTTGAAGATACGGTAGAGGAAATAGATTCATCATCAGTCAAAGAAAACACTAAAGCCAACAAAGTCATGACCCAAAATGTCCAAGAAATTTGGGACACCATAAAAAGACCAAACCTAAGAATAATAGGGATAGAAGAATGAAAAGAATACCAACTCAAAGGCACAGAAAATATATTCAACAAAATCTTAGAAGAAAATTTTCACAACCTAAAGAAGGAAACGCCTATAAAGATACCTTTATCAGATGAGAATTCTTCTTTTGTCTGATTTTTTGTGTTCAATAAGTATATTTTTATATTAGACCATTATCAGAACAGAAGTTTTGTTTTGTTTAATTTCTTGTGTTCAATAAATGCATTTTTCATGTTAAACCTTTATCACATGAGAATTTTGTTTTGTTTTTCTGATTTCTTGTGTTTTTTTGTATATTTTGAATATTAGACCTTTATCAGGTTAGAATTCTTGATTTATTTATCTGATACCATGTGTTCAGTATGCATATTTTGGATATTAGTTCTTTCTCAGGTGAGAATTTTTGTTTTATTTAATCTCTTGTGTTTAATACATATATTTTTGATATTAGACCTTTATCAGATGAGAATTTTTGTTTTATTTATCTGATTTCTTGTGTTCAATATATATACTTGTCATTAGATCTTGATCAGATGAGAAATTTTGTTTTATTTATCTGCTATCCTGTTTTCAATATTTATGTTTTGGATATCAGACTTTCTTTTTTTTAGTTTTTTTTTTTTTTTTGAAACAGGGTTTCCCTGTGTAGCTTTGCGCCTTTCCTGGAACTCACTTTGTAGACCAGGCTGGCCTCGAACTCACAGAGATCAGCATGGCTCTGCCTCCCGAGTGCTGGGATTAAAGGCGTGTGCCACCGCCGCACGGCTTGGATATTAGACTTTTATCCAATGAGAATTTTTGTTTTCATTTATCTAAATATGTTCAATATGTATATTTGAATATTAGACCTACCTCTAATAATTGTTTTTTTCTCATTTATTTTGTTCAATATGTGTATTTTGGATATTAAAATTTTCTCACATGAAAATTTATTTTTGTTTATCTGATTTCCTTTGTTCAAACTGTATATTTGGATATTAGACCTCTATCAAATGAGAATTTTTCTTTAATATATTTGATTTCTTGTGTTCAGTATGCATATTTTGGATATTAGTCTTTTTCTCAGGTGAGAACGACTGTTTTATTTAATTTATTGTGTTCAGTAAATATATTGTGGATATTAGACTTTTATCAGATCAGAATTTTTGTTTTATTTACCTAATTATGTTCAATATGTATATATTGGATATGAGACATTTCTCAAATGAGATTTTTTTTATATATTTGATTCTTGTGTTCAGTATGCATAATTTTGGATATTACACCTTTATCAGATGAGAATTTTCATTTAAATTATCTGATTTCTTGTGTTCCGTATGTATATTTTTGATATTATACCTTAATAAGATGAGAATTTTTCTTTTATTTATCCAATTATGTTCAGTATGTCTGTTTTGTATATTAGACCTTTATCAGATCAGAATTTTTGTTTTATTTATCTGTTTTCTTGTGTTCAATATGTATATTTTGGATATTAGACTTACTGCTGATAATTTTTGTTTTTTTCTTATTTATTGTTTTCAATTTATATTTTGGATATTATACATTTATCAGATGAGAATTTTTTTATTTATCTGAATTCTTGTGTTCAATGTGTATATTTTTGATAATAGACCATTATCAGATGAAAATTTCAGTTTTAATTATCTAATTTCTTGTGTTCAATATGTGTATTATTGGTATTAGACATTTTTGTATTCAACAGGTATGGTTTGGGATATTAGACATTATCAGATGAGAATTTTCCTTTTATTTAATTTCTTGAGTACAAGTACGTTTTTGATGTTAGATGAACATCAGATGACAACTTTTGTTTTATTTATTTGATTTCGTGGGTTAAATATGTATATTATGTATATAAGACATTTATCAGATGACAATTTTCGTTTTATTTATCTGATGTCTTGTGCTCAATATATATTTTGGATTATTAGACATTTATGAGATGATAATTTTTTTATTTATCTAATTATGTTCAATATGTATATTTTTGATATTAGACCTTTATTAGGTGAGAAGTTTTGTTTTATTTAATTTCTTGTTTTCAGTAAGAATATTTTTGACATTTTACCTTTATCACATGAGAATTATGGTTTGCTTTTCTGATTTCTTGTGTTCCATATGTATATTTAGGGTATTCGACCTTTATGAGATGAGAATTTTTGTTTTGTTACTTTGATTTCTTTTATTAAATATGTATATTTTGAATATTAGACTTTTATCATGAGAAAATTTTTGTTTTATTGATTTAATTATGTTCAATTTGTACATCTCTGGTATTAGATTTTTATAAGATTTGAAGTTTTGCTTTATTTATATGATTTCTCGTGTTCAATGTGTATTTTTTGGATATAAGATCTTTATCAAATGAGAATTTGTGTTTTTTTAATTGATTATGTTTTTAAGTATGTTTTTGATATTGGACCTTTATCACATGAGAAATTTTGTTTTCTTTTTCTGATTTCTTGTGTTCAATATGTGTGTTTTGGATATTAGACCTTTATCAGATGAGAATTGTTGTTTTATTTATGTGATTTCTTTCCTTAACTATGTATATTTTGGATAATGGACGTTTATCAGATGTGAATTGTGGTGGTATTGTGTTCCCCAAAATATTGTGCACCGTAATAAACTTATCTGGGGTCAGAGACAGAACAGCCACAATATTAAACCTAATGGTTAGGCAGTGGTAGCACACGCCTTTAATCCCAGATTCCAGAGGCAGAAATTCATGTGTTCAAGGATACAGCCAAGCATGGTGACTGACGCCTTTAATCCCAGAAAGCAAGCCTTTAATCCCAGGGAGTGATGGCAGATAGCACAAAAGTATATAAGGCATGAAGACCAGGAACTAGAAGCTTTTGGCTGGTTAAGGTTTCAGGCTTTGGAGCAGCAGTTCAGCTGAGATTCATTCTGGATGAGGACTCAGAGGCTTCCAGTCTGAGGAAACAGGATTAGCTGATGAAATGGTGTGGTGAGGTGGCTGTGGCCTGTTCTGTCTCTCTGATCTTCCAGTGTTCACCCCAATACCTGGTTCAGGTTTGATTTTATTAATAAGAACTTTTAAGATTCATGCTATAGAGAATTTTTTTTTATTTATCTCAAGATATTCAATGTGTCTATTTAGGATATTAAAACTTTATCAGATGCAACTGTTTATTTAATTTACCTAATTATGTTCAATATATATTTTGGATATTAGACCTTTTTAGATGATAGTTTTTGTTTCATTTATGTGATTTCTTGTGTTCAATATGTGTATTTTTGATTTTAGACTTTTATCTGATGTGAATTTTTGTTTTATTTATCTGATTTTTTTGTGTTGAATATGTATAATTTTGATACAAGTTCTTTATCTGGTGAGAAGTTTTGTTTTATTTAATTTCTTGTGTTCAATATTATTTTTCAGATATTAGCACTTTTCAGATAAGTATTTTTATTTATTTATCTGATTTCTAGGGTTCCTTTTGTATATTTTGGATATTAGACCTGTATCAGATAAGAATTTTTGTTTTATTTATCTGATTACTTGATTTCAAAATGTATATTTTCGATATTTGGTATTTATGACATGATAATTTTTGATTTATGTAGTAATTTCTTGTGTGCAATAATTGTATTTTTTATATTTGAACTTTATTACATGGGAAATTTTTTTCTTATTTCTTGTGTTCAATATGTATATTTTGGATATTAGACCTTCATCAGGTGAGAATTTGGTTTTATTTAATTTCTTGTGTTCAATAAGTATATTTTTGATATTTCAAATTTATAATATGAGAATTTTATTTTCTTTTTCTAATTTCTTATGCTCACTTTTTATATTTTGGATATTAGACCTTTATCAGATGAGGAATTTTGTTTTATTTATCTGATTTTTGTGTTCAGTATGGGTATTTTGGATGTTAGACTTTTATGAGATAAGAATTTTTTTTTATTTTTCAGATTTCTGTGTCCAATATGTATATTTTGGATATTAGACCTTTATCAGAAGAGAATATTTGTTTAATTCATCTGATTTCTTGTTTTCAATATGTATATTTTGAATATTAGACATTTATCAAAAGAGAATTTTTGTTTGTTTGTTTGTTTTTTGTTTTTTTTTTTTTTTTGGTTTTTCGAGACAGGGTTTCTCTGTGTAGCTTTGCGCCTTTCCTGGAACTCACTTGGTAGCCCAGGCTGGTCTTGAACTCACAGAGATCCACCTGGCAATGTCTCCCGAGTGCTGGGATTAAAGGCGTGCACTACCACCGCCCGGCTTTTTTTTTTTTTTAAAGATTTATTTATTCATGTATACAGCATGTATGACTGCAGACCAGAAGAGGGCACCAGATCTCATTACAGATGGTTGTGAGTCAACATGTACTTGCTGGGAATTGAACTCAGGACCTCTGGAAGAACAGTCAGTGCTCTTAACCTCTGAGCCATCTCTCCAGCCCGAATTTTTTTTTTAATTTCTTGTGTTCAATAGGTCCATTTTTGATACTAGACATTTATCTGATGATAATTTTCATTTTATTTATCTATTTTTGTTAAATATGTGTATTTTGGATATTAGATATATATCAAATGAGATAAAAAAAACAAAAAAATCTTATCTGATAAAGGTCTAATATCCAAAATATACATATTGAACTAAAAAAACTGATAAATAAAACAAAAATTCTATTTGATAAAGGTCTAGTATCCAATATATATATATATATATAACTCAAAAAAACAGATTACAAAAACAAAAATTCTCATCTGATAAAGGTTTAATATCAAAAAAATACATTTTAAACTCAAGATATCCAAAAAATTAAAAAAAAATTCTCAAATAATAAAGGTCTAATATCCAAAATATACACATTGAAGACAAGAAATCAGAAAAACAAATCAAATATTCTCACTTGATAAATGTCTAATATCAAAAATATAACTATGGTACACAAGAAATAAAATAAAAAATTCTCATCTGATAAAGGACTAATATACAAAATATACATATTGAACACAAGAAATCACATAAATAAAATAAAAGTTCTCATCTGATAAAGGTCTATTATCCAAAATATATTTATTGAACATAAGAAATTAAATAAAGTGCCGGGTGGTGGTGGCACACGCCTTTAATCCCAGCACTCGGGAGGCAGAGCCAGGCGGATCTCTGTGAGTTTGAGGCCAGCCTGGGCTTCCAAGTGAGTCCCAGGAAAGGCGCAAAGCTACACAGAGAAACCCTGTCTTGAAAAACCAAAAAAAAAAAAAAAAAGAAATTAAATAAAGCAAAAAAAAAATCACCTGATACAGGTCTAATATCCAAAATATACATACTGAACACAAGAAATGAAATAAAACAAAAATTCTCATTTGATATAGGTCTTTTACACAAATATACATATTGAACATAATTAGATAAATAAAATAAAAATTTTCATCTGATAAAGTCTATTATACAATATATATATGAAACACAAGAAATTAAACAAACCAAAAATTCTCATGTGATGAAGGTCTAATATCCAAAACATACATATTAAACACAAGAAAACAGATTAAAAAAAATTCTCACAAGAAAAAGGTCTAATATCCAAAATATGCATATTGAACATAATTAGAAAAATAAAACAAAAATTCTTTTCTGATGAAGTTCTAATCTCCAAACTATAAATATTGAACACAATTAAAAAAAACAAAAATAAAAAAATTCTCATGTGATAAAGTTCTAATATGTAAACTATACATATTGACCACAAGACATTAGTGATATAAAACAAAAATTCTCATCTGATACAGGTCTTATATTCAAAATATACATGTTGAACACAAGAAATCAGATAAATAAAACAAAAATTCTCATCTGATAAAGGTGTAATATCCATAATATACATACTGAAAACTAGAAATCAGATAAATAATACAAAAATTCTCAGCTAATATAGGTCCAATATCAAAAATATACATATTGATACAGGTCTAATATCCAAAATATACAAAAGAAACCCTAGAATTCAGATAAATAAATAAAAATACTTATCTGAAAAGTGCTAATATCTGAAAAATAATATTGAACACAAGAAATTAAATAAAACAAAACTTCTCACCAGATAAAGAACTTGTATCAAAATTATACATATTCAACACAAAAAATCAGATAAATAAAGCAAAAATTCACATCAGATAAAAGTCTAAAATCAAAAATATACATATTGAACACAAGAAATCACATAAATGAAACAAAAACTATCATCTAAAAAGGTCTAATATCCAAAATATATATTGAACATAATTAGATAAATTAAATAAACATTTGCATCTGGTAAAGTTTTAATATCCTAAATAGACACATTGAATATCTTGAGATAAATAAAAAAAATTCTCTATAGCATGAATCTTAAAAGTTCTTATTAATAAAATCAAACCTGAACCAGGTATTGGGATGAACACTGGAAGATCAGAGAGACAGAACAGGCCACAACCATCTCACCGCGCCATTTCATCAGCCACCACCGCCCGGTGAAAATTTCTTAATAAAGAAAAGAAATATACATATGGAACACAAGAAATTAGATAAAACAAACATTCTCACTAGTAAAGTTCTACTATCCAAAATATACTTATAGAACACAAGAAATCAGAAAAATAAAACAAAATCTCTCATCTGACAATAGTCTAATATCCAAAATATACATATTGAACATAATTAGTTAAATAAAACAAAAATTCTCATGTGATAAAGGTCTAATACCTAAACTATAAATATTGAACACAAGACATCATCTATATATAAAAAATTCTCATCTGACATAAGTCATATCTAAAATATACATGTTGAACACAAGAAATCAGATAAATCAAACAAAAATTCATATCTGATAAAGGTCTAAAATCCTAAATATACACATTGAACCAAAGAAATCAGATAAATAAATCAAAAATTCTCACCTGATTAGGGTCTAATTTCAAAAATATACATATCAAATATAATTAGATAAATAAAACAAAAATTATCATCTGATAATTTTCTAATATCCAAAATATACATATAGAACAGAAAAAATCAGAAAAAGAAAACAAAATTTTCATGCGATAAAGCTCAAACATCAAAAATATAATTAAAGAACACAAGAAATAAAATAAAACAAAAATTCTCTTCTGATAAAGGTCTCATATCCAAAATATACATACAGAACACAAGAAATCAGGTAAAGAAAACAAAAACTCTCATCTGATAAAGTACTAATTTCCAAAATATTCATAATCAAATCCAAGAAACCAAGGAAATAAAGCAAAAATTCTCATCTGATAAAAATCTAATATCAAAAATATACATACTCAACACAAGAAATCACATTAAAATACAAAAATTCTCATCTGATGAAGGTCTAAAAACAAAAATATACATATTGAACACAAGAAATTAAATAAAGCAAAAATTCATCTGCTAAAGTTCTAATATCCAAAATATATATGTTTAAATCAAGAAATTAGAGACAACAAAATTCTCACCGGTAGGTCTAATATATAAGATATATTTATTGAAAACAAGAAATTAGATAAAACAAAAATTCTCACCAGTAGAGTTTTAATATCCAAATTATACATATTGAACACAAGAAATTAGATAAATAAAATAAAATTGTCACCTGATAAAGGTCTAATATACAAAATATACATATTGAAAAAAAGAAAACAGAAAAACAAAGCAATAATTATCATCTGACAAAGGTCGAGTACCCAAAATATACATATTGAACATACTTGGATAAATAAAGCAAAAAAATCCTCATTGGATAAAAGTCTAATATCACAAATATACTTATTGAACACAAGAAATTAAATAAAACAAAAATTCTCATCTGATCAAGGTCTAATATCCAAAATTACATATTGAACACAAGAAATCAAATAAATAAAGCAAAAATTGTCACAGGGTAAAGGTCTAATATCCAAATTACACATATTGAACACAAGAAGTCAGATAAACAAAAATTCTCATCTGAAAAGGACTAATATCCAAAATATACATGTTGAATCCAAGAAATCAGGTAAATAAAACAAAAATTTTCATCTTATAAAACTTTAATATCCAAAATATATATATTGAACACAAGATATTAAATAAAAGAAAAATTCTCATCTCATAAAGGTCTAATATCCAAAATACGTATTGAACACCAGAAATCAGAAAAATAAAACAAAAAATATCATTAGATAAAGGTCTAATATCTAAAATATACATATTGAACACAAGAAATCAGGTAAATAGAACAAATATTGTCATCAGATAAAGGTCTAATATCCAAAATATACATATGGAACTCAAGAAATCAAATAAATAAAACAAAAAAATCTCATCTGATAAAGGTCTAATACCATAATATACAGAGTGAAGACAAGAAATCAGACAAGTAAATCAAAAATTCTCATCTGATAAAAGTCTAATATCCAAAATATTTTCATTTAACACAATAAATTAAATAAAACAAAAATTCTCATCTTTTAAAGGTCTAATATCAAAAATATACACATTGAACACTGGAAATCAGTTAAATAAAACAAAAATTCTCATCTGATAAAAGTCTAATATCAAAAATATACACATTGATCCTAAGAAGTCAGATAAATAAAAAAAAGTCATTTGATAATGTTCTAATACCCAAAGTATACACATTGAACATGATAACATAAATAAAACAAAAAATTATCACATGATAAATTTCTAGTATCCAAAATATATATACAGAACACAAGAAATTAATTAAAACTAAATTTCTCATCTGATAAAGGTCTAATATCCAAAATATACATATTGAACACAATAAATAATATAAATAAAATGAAAATTCTCATGTGATAGAGGTCTACTATCCCTAATATACTTTTTGAACACAGATATTAAATGAAACAAAAATTCTCATATGATAAAGGTCTACTATCCCAAACATACACATCAAACATAATTAGATAAATAAAAATTTCTCACCTAATAAAGGTCTAATATCAGAAATATACATATTGTACACAAGACGTCAGATAAATAAAACAAAAATTTGCATCTGATAAAGTTCTAATATTCAAAATATACATAATGAACACAAGAAATCAGATAAATAAAACAAAACTTCTCATCTGATAAAGGACTAAGCCAAAATATAAATACTGAAAACTAGAAATCAGATAAATAAAACAGAAATCCTCATCTGATAAATGTAACATAATTAGATAAATTAAACAAAAATCCTAATCTGATAAACTTCTAATGTTGGAAATTACATATTGAACTCAAGAAATTAAATAAAACAAAAATTTTAATCTGATAAAGATCTAGTATCCTATATATATATATATATATATATATATATATATATATATATATATATATATATATACATTAAACACAAGAAATCATATACACAACACAAAAATTCTCATCTGGTAAAGGTTTAATAACCAAAATATACATATTGAATGCAAGAAATTAAATAAAACAAAAATTCTCACCTAATAAATGTCTATATGCAAAATATACATATTGAAAATGAGAAATCAGATTTCAAATCTTGAGCTGTTTCCCTCAAATATTTAATTGCTTTCTTTTGGCTTTCAAGGGATTTACTGATTGCTTCCCATTTTTTGTTTGACTTTTCCTCTAATTCTTTAAGGGAATTTTTCATTTCCTCTTTAAAGATCTCTATCATCTTCTTAAGATCATTTTTAAGGTCGATTTCTTCTGTTTCCTCTGTGTTGGGATGTTCAGGTCTTGCTGGTGTAGGTTCTGATGGAACCATGGTGTGTTTTTTGTTGTTGACTGTACTTTTGCACTGGCCTCTATCCATCTCTTTCTCCACTTGGTGCAAGGGTGTCTGTGTCTGAGGGAGGCTCTCTCAGTCGGATCAATAATCTTGGTCCAGTGGGAGCTCTTGGTCTATTGGGTTCTGATGGACTGTTTGTCTCAGGGAGAAGCTCTTAGTCCAATTGGCCCTTGTGGGCTCTGTCTCAGGGAGTAGTTGTAATCTTGGCACACAGGTGGGTTGGGAGGGGTGGGACTTGTGAGTTACAAGGTCTGGTGGGGGATGGTGGAAGTCTGAACTGCCTGCAGTAGGTCTGCCTGCTGACTGGCCTGAAACTGGGACTGCAATGGGTAGTGGTGTAGGGGTGCAGGGTTGCGCCCCTGGGCCCAAAGCCTAGGGGCTGGGGTGTTCAGGATTGAGGATAAAGACTCACCTCTTAGTCCAATCAGGTCTTGGCCATCTCTGTCTCAGGGAACAGTTGCAGTCTCGAAGAATGGGTGGGATGGGGGGAGGTGGGGCTTGGTTACAGGGTCTCATGGGGGATGGTGGTAGTCTGATCTGTCTGCAGGAGGTCTGCTGCCCGACTGAAATGGACACAAAGAAGACACAAACTGAGGAAATGCTGGAAGTGTAAATCTGAATAAATGAACAGGAACTACAGATGCAAGCATAATCAACAGAGTGCAAGAGATGGAAGACCGGATCTCTGGTGTTGAAGATACGGTAGAAGAAATAGATTCATCAGTCAAAGAAAACCCTAAAGCCAACAAAGTCATGACCCAAAATGTCCAAGAAATTTGGGACACCATAAAAAGACCAAACCTAAGAATAATAGGGATAGAAGAACGAAAAGAATACCAACTCAAAGGCACAGAAAATATATTCAACAAAATCATAGAAGAAAACTTTCACAACCTAAAGAAGGAAACGCCTATAAAGATACCTTTATCAGATGAGAATTCTTCTTTTGTCTGATTTCTTGTATTCAATAAGTATATTTTTATATTAGACCATTATCAGAACAGAAGTTTTGTTTTGTTTAATTTCTTGTGTTCAATAAATACATTTTTCATGTTAAACCTTTATCACATGAGAATTTTGTTTTGTTTTTCTGATTTCTTGTGTTTTTTGTATATTTTGAATATTAGACCTTTATCAGGTTAGAATTCTTGATTTATTTATCTGATACCATGTGTTCAGTATGCATATTTTTGATATCAGATGAGAATTTTTGTTTTATTTATCTGATTTCTTGTGTTCAATATATATACTTGTCATTAGATCTTGATCAGATGAGAAATTTTGTTTTATTTATCTGGTATCCTGTTTTCAATATCTATGTTTTGGATATTAGACTTTTTTTTAGTTTTTTTTTTTTTCGAAACAGGGTTTCTCTGTGTAGCTTTGCGCCTTTCCTGGAACTCACTTTGTAGACCAGGCTGGCCTCAAACTCACAGAGATCCGCCTGGCTCTGCCTCCCGAGTGCTGGGATTAAAGGCGTGCGCCACCACCACACGGCTTGGATATTAGACTTTTATTCAATGAGAATTTTTGTTTTCATTTATCTAAATATGTTCAATATGTATATTTGAATATTAGACCTACCTCTAATAATTGTTTTTTTCTCATTTATTTTGTTCAATATGTGTATTTTGGATATTAAAATTTTCTCACATGAAAATTTATTTTTGTTTATCTGATTTCCTTTGTTCAAACTGTATATTTGGATATTAGACCTCTATCAAATGAGAATTTTCCTTTTATTTATCTGATTTCTTGTGTTCACTATGTATATTTTTGATATTAGACCTTTATCTGATGAGAATTTTTGTTTTATTTATCTAATTATGTTCAATATATATATTTTGGATATAGGACCGATTTCAGAGGAGAATTTTTGTTTTATTTGTATGATTTCTTTTATTCAATATGTATATTTTGGATATTAGGCCTTTATCAGATGAAAATTTTTGTCTTATTTAATTTCTTGTGCTTAGTATGTATATTTTGGACATTATATCATTAACGGATGAGAATTTTTATTTTATTTATCTTATTATGTTCAATATGTCTATTTTGGTTATTAGACCTTTTTCAGATGAGAATTTTTTGTTTTATTTAATTTCTTGTGCTCAGTATGTATACTTTGGATATTAGACATTTATCAGATGAGAATTTTTGTTTTATTTATCTAATTTCTTGTGTGCAATATGCATTTTTTGATATTAGATCCTTATCAATTTAGAATTTTCATTTGTTTTGTTGGATTTTTTCGTGTTCAGTATGTATATTTTGGATATTAGACCTTTAACAGATGAAGTTTTTGTTTTATTCATCTGATATCTTGTGTTCACTATGTACATTTTTTATATTAGACCTTTATCAGATCAGAATTTTTTTTTTTTTTTTTTTGGTTTTTCGAGACAGGGTTTCTCTGTGTAGCTTTGCGCCTTTCCTGGAACTCACTTGGTAGCCCAGGCTGGCCTCGAACTCACAGAGATCCGCCTGGCTCTGCCTCCCGAGTGCTGGGATTAAAGGCGTGCGCCACCACCGCCCGGCTAATGCAGATTTTTTTTTTTTTTTTGAGCTGAGGATCGAACCCAGGGCCTTGTGCTTGCTAGGCAAGCGCTCTACCACTGGGCTAAATCCCCAACCAGATCAGAATTTCTGTTTTATTTCATTTCTTCTGTTAAGTATGTATATTTTGGACAGTAAATGTTTAACAGATGATAATTTTTGTTTTATTTATCTTATTAAGTTCAATATGTATATTTTGGATATTAGACCTTTATTAGATGAGAATTTTTGTTTTATATATTTGATTTCTTGTGTCCAGCATGCATATTTTTGATATTAATACTTTATCAGGTGAGAATTTTTGTTATATTAGTCTGATACCTTGTATTCAACATGTATATTTTGGATATTAGACCATTATCTGATGAAAGTTTTTGTTTTATTGATCGGGTTTCTTCAGTTCAATATGTATATTTTGGATATTAGACCTTTATCAGGTGACAATTATTGTTTTATTTCTTGCATTCAATATGTATATTTTGGATGTAGACCTTTATCAGATGTGATTTTTTGGTGTTATTTATCTAATTAAGTTCAATATGTATATTTTCAATATAAGACATTTATCAGATGAGAATTTTTTTATTTAGCTAGTTATATTCGATATGTATATTTTGGATATTGCACCTTTATCAGGTGAGAATTTTTAATTGATTAATGATATCTTGTGTTCAATATGTATATTTTTTATATTCGACACTTCTATGATGAAAATTGTTATTTTATTTATCTGATTTCTTCTGTTCAACAGGTTTAATTTAGATATTAAACCTTCATCAGATGAGAATATTTGTTTTATTATTTGATTTCTAGTGTTTAATATAATATTTTTGATATTGGACTTTTATCAGATGACAAAATTTTTTATTTAATTTCTAGTGTTCAGTAAATAATATTTGGATATTAGACATTTATCAGATGAGAAATTTTGTTTATTTATTTGATTTCTTTATTTGAATATGTATACTTTAGATATAAGTTTTTTATCAGGTGAGAATTATTGTGTCATTTAATTTCTTGAGTTCAATACGTATATTTTGGATATTAGATTTTCATGAGTTGTTAATTTTTTTAATTTAATTTAATTTTATTTTAAAATACAATTCAGTTCTACATATCAGCCACAGATTCCTTTGTTCTCCTCCCTCCCACCCGCCTCCCCTTCCCCCCAGGCTACCCCCTATTTCCACCTCTTCCAGGACAAAGCATCCCCCCGAGGACTGAGATCAACCTGGTAGACTCAGTCCAGGCAGGTCCAGTCCCCTCCTCCCAGGCTGAGCCAAGTGACCCTGTATAAGCCCCAGGTTTCAAACAGCCAACTCATGCAATGAGCACAGGACCCGGTCCCACTGCCTGGATGCCTCCCAAACAGATCAAGCCAATCAAATATCTCACCCATTCAGTGGGCTTCATCCAGTCGGGGGCCCCTCAGTCATTGGTTCATAGTTCATGTGTTTCTATTTGTTTGGCTATTTGTCCCTGTGCTTTACCCAACATTGATCTAGACAATTCTTGCTCATATAAACCCTCTGCTTTCTTGTTAATTGGACTCCCAGAGCTCCACCTGGGGCCAAGCCATGAATCTCTGCATCCAGTTCCCTCAGTCTTTGGATGGGGTTTCTAGCATGACAATTAGGGTGTTTGGCCATCTTATCACCAGAGTAGGACAGTTCGGGCTGTCTCTCAAACATTGTCAGCAGTCTATTGTGGGGGTATCTTTGTGGATTTCTGTGGGCCTCTCTAGCACTTTGCTTCTTCCTATTCTCATGTGGTCTTCATTTACCATGGTCTCTTATTCCTTGTTCTCCCTCTCTGTTCTTGATCCAGCTAGGATCTCCGGCTCCCCCAAGCTCTCTTTCCCTTGACCCTCGCTCTTCATTCCCCCAACTCATGTCCAGATTGTTCATGTAGATCTCATCCATTTCTCCGTCATTGGGTGATCCCTGTGTCTTTCTTGGGGTCCTGTTTTCCAGGTAGCCTCCATGGTGATGTGAGCAACAGTCCAGTCATCCTTGTTCCACATCTAGTATCCTGCTATGAGTGAGTACATACCATGTTTGTCTTCTGAGTCTGGGTTACCTCACTCAGGATGATTTTTTTCTAGATCCATCCATTTTCCTGCAAACCTCATGATGTCATTGTTTTTCTCTTCTGAGTAGTATTCCATTTTATTTATCTCTTCTTCCGTTGAAGGGCATCTAGGTTGTTTCCAGGTTCTGGCTATTACAAACAATGCTGATATGAACATAGTTGAGCAAGTGCTCTTGTGTTATGATTGGGCATTCCTTGGGTATATGCCCAAGAGTGGTATAGCTGGATCTTGGGGGAGATGGATTCCCAATTTTCTAAGAAAGCGCCATATTGATTTCCAAAGTGGTTGTAAAGTTTGCATTCCCACTAGCAGTGGAGGAGAGTTCCCCTAGCTCCACATACTCTCCTGCATAAGGTGTCTTCCTTGTTTTTGATCTTAGCCATCCTGACAGGTGTAAGGTGGTATCTCAGAGTCATTGGGAAGGCATCCCTTTTCCAAGACCCCCGGCAGACCCTTCAATGTCCTCGAGTTGTTAATTTTTATTAGATGAGAATTTTTATATCATTTAACTGATTTCTAGTGTTCAATACGTATATTTTGAATTTTAGACTGCTATCAGGTGAGAATTTTCATTTTATTTGTCTGATTTTTTTGTGTTCATTATATGTATTTTTGGTATTAAACCTCTATCAGGTGAGAATTTTTTTTTTGTTTATATGATTTCTTGTGTTGAATATGTATATTTTGGATATGAGACCTTTATCATGCTGGAATTTTTGTTTTAGTTATGTGATTTCTTGTGTTCAATTGGTATATTTTTTATATTAGTCCTTTATCAGAACAGAATTTTTGTTTTTGTTTATTTCTTATATTCAATAAGTATATTTTTTCATATTAGACCTTTATCTCATGAGTATTTTGTTTCCTTTTTCTGATTTCTTTTGCTCAATATGTGTATTTTGGATACTAGACTTTTATCAGATAAGAATTTTCCTTTTATTTATCTGATAAATTGTATTCAATATGTATATTTTGAATATGACACCTTTATGAGATGAGAATTTTTGTTTTATTTACTCTTGTGTTCAGTATGTATGTTTTGGATATTAGACTTTCATGAGATAATAATTTTTGTTTTAATTAATTTACTGTGTTCAGTATGTTTTTTATAAAAGACCTTTACTAGATGTGAATTTTTGTTTTATTTATCTGATTTCTTATGTTCAATATATATATTTTGGATATTAGACTTTTATCAGATGAGAAATTTTGTTTTAAATATACATATTGAACACAAGAAATCATATAAACATAACAAAAATTCTCATCTGATAGAGGTTTAATATAAAAATATGCATAATTAACACAAAAAATCAGACAAATAAAATGAAAATTCTCATCTGAATAATTTCTAATATCAAAAATATGCATACTGAATACAAGAAATTAATTGAAACAAAAATTATCATCTAATAATTTTTTGTGTTTTCAATATGTATATTTTGGATATTAGACATTTTTTAGGTGAGAATTTTTGTTTTATTTACTTTCCCGTGTTTACTATGTATATTTTCAATATTAGACTTTTATCAGATGAGAATTTTTGTTTTATTTATCTAATAATATCAATATGTATATTTTGGATATAAGACCTTTATCAGGTGAGAACTTTTGTTTTATTGATCTGATTTTGTCTGTTCAACATCGATATTTTGGATATTAAAACTGTAACAGATGAGAATTGTCACTTTATTTATCTGATTTCTTGTTTGCAATTGATATATTTTTTATATAAGAACTTTATCAGAACAGAATTTTTGTTTTATTTTATTTCTTGTGTTCAATAAGTATATTTTTCATATTAGACCTTAATCACTCGATTGTTTTGTTTTGTTTTCCTGATTTCTTGTGTTCTATATGTATATTTTGTATGTTAAACCTTTATGAGGTTAAAAGTTTTGTTTTATTGATCTGATTTCTTGTTTCAATATGTATATTTGCATAATAGACCTTTAGCAGATGAGAATTTTTGTTTGTTTATATGATTTCTTGCATTCCATAGGTATATTTGTGATATTTGACCTTTATCAGATGAGAATTTTTGTTTTATTCATCTAATTATGTTCCACATGCATATTTTTAATATTAGACCTTTATCAGATGAGAATTTTTCTTTTATTTATTTCCTTGTGTACAGTATGTGTATTTTATTTATTAGACCTTTATCAGGTGAGAATTTTTGTTTTATTTATATGATTTCTTGAGGTTTTTATATATATTTTGGATATTAGACTTTTGTCATGTGAGAATTTTTTTCTTTTAATTTCTTGTGTTCAGTATGTACATTTTGGAATATTAGACCATTAACAGGTGAGAAAATTTATTTTTCTAAATATTTTTAATATGTGTATTTTGGATATTAGACCTTATGAGATGAGAAATTTTTTTTCTTTTGTGATTTCATGTGTTCAATATGTATATTTTTGATATTAGAGCTTAATAATATCTGATTTTGTGTTTTATTTAATTTCTTGTGTTAAGTATGTGTATTTTAGAAATCACCACATCATCAGGTGAGAATTTTTGTTTTATTTAACTTCTTGTGTTCATTATGTATATTTTTGATATAAGACCTTTATCAGATGAGACTTTTTATTGTATATTTGATTTCTTACGTTCATTTTGCATATTTTGGATATTAGTTCTTTATTAAGTGAGAATTTTTGTTTTATTTAATTTCTTTCGTTGAATGTGAATATTTTTGATATTAGACCCTAATCAGGTGAGAATTTTTGTTTTATTTATCTAGTGTCCTGTGTTTAAAATGTATATTTTAAATATTAGACATTTATCAGATGAGAATTTTTTATTTGTCTAATTTCTTGTGTTCAATATGCATATTGTGAGTATTAGACCTTTATTAGAGGAGAAATTTAGTTTAATTCATCTAATTTTTTAATATATATATATATATAATATTAGACCTTTATCAGGGCAGAATTTTAGTTCTTTGTCAGTTGAGAATTTTTATTTAATTAATTTATTGTGTTCAGTATGCATATTTTGGATTTTAGATTTTAATCAGATGAGAATTTTTGTTTTATTTATTTAAATATGTTCAATATGTATATTTTTGATATTAGAAATTTATCAGGTGATATTTTTTGTTATAGTAGTCTGATACCTTATGCTCAGCGTATATATTTGGATATTAGACATTTATCTGATGAGACTTTTTGTTTTATTTTTCTGATTTCTTGGGATAAAACATATATTTGGATGTTAGACCTTTATCAGAATAAAATTTTGATTTATTTTTTTATTATTTTATATATATTTCTTAGGTTCATTATGTATATTTTGGTTATTCAAATTCTATCAGATGAGAAGTTTTGTTATATTTATTTGATTTCTTAGGTTCAATATGTAAATTGTGGATACAGACCTTTTTAGGTGAAAATGTTTCTTTTATTTATTTTGTTCAATATGTGTAGATGTAACCAACTGTCTTTTTAAATAAGAAACACAGAACCAATGCAAAGAAGAAAGGCAAGAGGTCAGAGCTAAGAGCTAAAACCTTACCCTTCCTCCTGGAGTGGTCCTACATCTCCGAAACAGAGCTACTTCCTGTGTTAAAGTCTTTATATAGACTTTCTGTTCTGCCTTCTCATTGGTTGTAGACCCAACCACATGACCGCCTCATCACTGCCTGTCTGTATAGACCTCTAGGTCTTCTATGGTTGGTATTGTAATTAAAGGCATGTGTATCCAATGCTGACTGTATTCCTGAAGACACAGAGACATACCTAGCTCTGCCTACTAAGCGCTGGGATTAAAGGCGTGCGCCGCCGCCGCCGCCGCCGCCGCCGCCGCCACCACCACCACCACCTGGCTTTCCTATGGCTTGCTAATAGCTCTGACCGCTGGGCAACTTTATTTATTAACATACAAATAATATTTTAGTACAAAATAAAATATCACCATATCTCTCCTTTTCTATTTTAATAAAAAGAAAAAAGGAAAAAGCTTATAACTAACATAAGAAAAACTATATACAAAAGTACAAAAACTATATACAATATATACAAGTAATAAATACCTAAACAATGTCTAGTCCATTTGTATTTGACAAATTTAGAGAAAATAATTCCATTATCTATCCTATTGTGTCTAATTCACTTTCTATCCTAATTAATCTTCAACTGGAACTAACTAATCTTCAACTCCCTCAGAGACCCAAGAAGGAAATAATATTAGCTAACAAAAATAAAAACAGGAAGTACATTCAAGCAACTTCCAAAAAATTGTGAGTTGACAGAAACAGCCAGCTGCCTGGACAGTCATCTGAGGTTTCCCCGCAGTGTTGGGGCATCATCTTCAGCCTGTAGGCTTAGCATATCTGACAGACTCATTTGTGAAGTAGGATGTACACAGGGTCAACAGTTCAACCTCACATTGGGTGAGAGCAGTCCATATACCAGAAACACCTGATTTCCACTAGTATCATGTCATGATTCAGGATTTTAAATTCTGGAAATTGTTGATGTTTTTTAATTCAGCTGTCCAATCTTCTTGGCTATCTGTGTATGTGGCTTCATCTCAGCATCCCGTTCTTCTCCACATCCCTCTCTTAAATGCCATTCTACTATTAAGAGGCATGAGCTTACTCTTCAAGAATAACTGTTTCAGCTGCTGTTCCATTGCACATCAGAAGCCATAGGCCCACTGCCTGTTCAGCTACCTTTGAAGAAAAGGGCACTGTACCTTTTCCGGATTACAAAGGCCACTTCAGGGATGGTGCCATATTATCCTGGCCTCAGAAAATGCCTTTTGATAAAGCCATAACCACACTTGATTTGGCAAGAATCAGTAGTCCTTTGTTTCGTGTCCTGTCTATCCTGTTTGTCAGCAATTGATTCGGGGATACTTTGTTGTCCAGTGGCTACCTTTTGTCACAATGAAAGTTAACCCTAATTGCAGTTTTTTCAATGCCCATATTTTGTCTGAAGTAGATTGGTACTGCCAGGAGCTGACATGTCTCATAGTCATAACAAAAAAGAAAAATTTTCTAAGTTATTAAAACATTTTAAATGCCATATTCTGTAGATCTCTGAAGGGTTTGAAGATGACCTGTCTATCTAAAATATATCTGCTCAATCTTGAAAACATACCAAATTTGACTACAAGTTTTATTATAATGTCTTACTACTAACTTTCATTTCTTTATATCCTAATAGTTGGTAATAATAACATTCAAGGATCAGAAAATTGTATTACATTGTTAAATGAATGGTATAAATAGTTAGAAATATACAAATATGTATAATTTTGATATTAGACTTTTATAATTTGAGAAGTTTTGTTTTATTTAATTTCTTGTGTTCAATAACTATATGTCTGATATTTGAAATTTATCACATGAGAATTTTGTCTTCTTTTTATGATTTCTTGAGTTTAATATGTATATTGTTGATATTACACCTTTTATCAGATGACAATTTTTGCTTTATTTACTTATGTTTAATATGTATAATTTTAGTATTAAACTTTTATTAGATTAGAATTCTTCTTTTCTTTAGTTTTTTTGTGCTCAATAATGATATTGTTGATATTAGACCTTTATCAGATGAGAATTTTTGTTTTATTTATCTAATTTCTTGGGTCCAATGTGTATATTTTTGATATTCGACCTCTGCAAGATGAGAATTTTTGTTTTATTTAACTTCTTGTGTTCAATATGTTTATTTTGGATATTAGAATTTTCTCAGTGAAAAAATTTTGTTTTGTATAGTTTCTTGCGTAATATAAATACATTTTTAATATTTGAACTTTATCAGACGAGAATTTTCATTTTATTTATCTGATTTTTGGTGTTCAGTGTGGTTTTTTTTGGTTATTAGACTGTAAACATTTGAGAATTTTTGTTTTATTTATCTGTTTTCTTGTCATCAATGTGTATATTTTGGATATTAGAACTTTACCTGCAGAGAATTTTTCTTTTATTTAATTTTTGTGTTCGATAAGTATATTTTTGATATTTGACTTTTATCACATGAAAATTTTGTCCTGTTTATGATTTTCTGTGTTCAATACGTACATTTTGGATATTAGACATTTTTCAGATGAGAATTTTTGTTTTGTTCATCTGAATTCTTGTGTTCAATGTATATTTTTATATTTGACCAATATGAGATGAGAATTTTTATTTTATTTAATTTCTTGTGTTCAACAAGTATATTTATTTTAGTTATTAGACTTTTATCAGACGAGAATTTATGTTTTATTGGAATTTTTGTGTTTAATATGTATATTTTGGATAATAGACTTTTATCAGATAAAAATTTCTACTTTGCCGGGCGGTGGTGGCGCACGCCTTTAATCCCTGCACTCGGGAGGCAGAGGCAGGCGGATATCTGTGAGTTCGAGGCCAGCCTGGTCTCCAAAGCGAGTTCCAGCAAAGGCGCAAAGCTCCACAGGGAAACCCTGTCTCAAAAAACCAAAAAAAAAAAATTTCTATTTTATTTAATCCTCTGTGTTCAATATATTTTATAGTTATTAGACTTATATCAGAGGAGAATTTTTTCATTTACCTAACTATGTTCTATATGTATATATTTTTTATTTTATAATTTGATTTAATTTTACATGTCAGCCATGGATTTCCCTGTCTTCCCCCCTCCCACCCCTGACTTCCTCCCAGCCCATCACTCATTCCCATCTCCTCCAGGGCAAAGACTCCCATGGGGATTCAGCTCCATCTGGTAGATTCTGTCCAGGCAGGTCCAGTCCCCTCCTCCCAGCCTGAGAGAAGTGTCTCTGCATAAGTCCCAGGTTCCATACAGCAAGCTCATGCACTAAGGGCAGGTTCCGGTCCCACTGCCTGGATGCCTCCCAAACAGATGAAACTAATCAACTGTTTCACTTATCCAGAGGGCCTGGTCCAGTTGGGGGTTCCTCAGCTATTGGTTCATAGTTCATGTGTTTCCATTAGTTTGGCTATTTGTCCTTGTGTTTTTTCCAATCTTGGTCTCAATAATTCTTGCTCATACAATCCCTCCTCTTTCTCGCCAATTGGACTCCTGGAGCTCCACCTGCGGCCTGGCTGTAGATCTTTGCATCCACTTCCCTCAGTCATTGGATGAGATTTCTAGCACAACAGTTAAGGTGTTTGGCAATCCTATACCAGAGTAGGTCAGTTCAGGCTTTCTCTTGACCATTGCCAGTAATCTATTGTGGAGGTATCTTTGTGGATTACTGGGGACCTCTCTAGTATTTTGCTTCTTCCTATTCTCATGTGGTCTTTATTTACCATGGTCTTTTATTCCTTGTTCTCCCTCTCTGTTCTTGATCCAGCTGGGATCTCCTGGTCCCCTAAGCTCTCTTTCCTTCAACCCTTGCCTTCAATAACACCACTCACGTCCAGGTTGTTCATATAGATGTCATCCATTTCTCTGTCATTGGGCAATCTCTGTGTCTTTCTT
The DNA here is from genome assembly GCF_949786415.1 of Peromyscus eremicus. Lineage (NCBI taxonomy): Eukaryota > Metazoa > Chordata > Mammalia > Rodentia > Cricetidae > Peromyscus > Peromyscus eremicus. Next base: position 2,279,015 of record NW_026734290.1, read on the forward strand.
AGGGTCCTGTTTTCTAGGTAACCTCCCTGGAGTTGGGAGTAGCAGTCTAGTCTTCCTTTGTTTTACATCTAGTATCCTCCTATGGGTGAGTACATACCATGTTTGTGTTTCTGAGTCTGGGTTACTTCACTCAGGATGATTTTCTCTAGATCCATCCATTTGCCTGCAAAACTCACGACGTCATTGTTTTCTTCTGCTGAGTAGTACTCCATTGTGTATATATACCACATTTTATTTATCCCTTTTTCCATTGAAGGGCATCTAAGTTGTTTCCAGGTTCTGGCTATTACAAACAATGCTGATATAAACATAGCTGAGCAAGTGCCCTTGTGGTATGATTGAGCATTCCTTGGCTTTCTGTGGAAACAAAAGCAGAACCTCTTTTCCAAAGTAACATATCATTATATCCAAATTTTGAAGTCAAGGTACCTTTAAAATTTACATTTTGGAATAACTGAACAGCTTTTACAATTAAATGTTTTTCTTCAGTTATAAATATCAAAGACAACATAATCTAGATTCTCTGTGTGATAGCCATCTTTACGTGGCTTATTACCTTTATTGTTTCTTTAAAAAATTTACTTTTAAAAACTATTTCTTTATATAACTGTATATATTCCTTTTTATCTCTTTTTGAAGCCTATGGCACTGTGGCTATTGGCTCCGCCCACTTTAGCTTCCCAACATGGCGGTTCTGCCAGCTCTGGGAGCCATCAAGTCTCAGAAATAGTGGGTCTATGCTTTTATCAAAGCAGTGTGTAGCCCAGAAAGCTCTCTCTCTCTTTTTTTTAAAATACTAGTAAAGACTAAATCTACCACACAGCGTAATGTGCCGCTGGCACACGTCTCATTCCCGCTATACTGCAGGTCAAGTGCACATGCCAGGAACCTGCCAATAGCTCAAACCCGCGTTTTGCAGCGTCTAGCTGCCCATACAAGACATGAAGCAGGAACCTGGTTTTGGCTCTGTTTAGAATTAGTTATTAAATATTGTTAGGTTTAAAGTGGAAACTCGAGCCATTGGGTGCCATTTGTAGCTGGAGAATTTTTCTCCAGCTCCCACCACCAAGTCCTGCCAGTCCCGGAGCCCACTTATAAAATAAACACACAGACTCTTACATTATTTAAACTGCTTGGCCATTAGCTCAGGCTTATCATTGTCTAGCTCTCACTCTTATATTCAGCCCATTTCTATTAATCTTTACTTTGCCACGTGGCTCGTGGCTTACCGGTACTTTACATCTTTCTTGTCTTGGCAGTGGCTTCAGCTGGTCTCTCTTTTCTTCCTCCTTCCTCCATTCTCCTCTCTCCTTGTCCCACCTATACTTCCTGCCTGGTCACTGGCCAATCAGTGCTTTATTTATATAGAGCGATATCCACAGCATAAAGGAGATATAATAAACTGATAGTAATTATTTTATAACTTGAGATAATTCTGACTTTTAAGTGTCTTACATTCCAATTAGAAGAAATAGCCTGACAGAATAGTCTATATAAGTGAAAGAGAGCTGGTTTTGGAGGTTATTGCTCTTTTCATGGTCCTCCATCCATCTCCTAAGTAAATCATACATCTAGGCTTATTCTTACTTATGAGTACTCATAAGTTTAGCTTAATTTCCAGCCAGCTTTTCTTAAATTAACCCTTTTATCTTTTGCCTTTGGCTTTTTTTGTTCTCTAAATTATGTAATTCTTACTCATACTCTGTGGCTTGCTGTGTAGCTGGGTGGCTGGCTCCTGGAGCCCTCCTCCTCCTCCTTCTCTGACCCCTTGATTTTAGAGCTTTCTACCCAGTTTTCTCCTTCTACATATACTCTGAGCCTGCAAGTCCCACCTATCCTTTCTCCTTTCTTGCTATTGGCCAGTTCTTTATTAAATCATCAGTTGTTTTACACAAGCACAGTAACATAGCTTCACAGAGTTAAACAAATTCAACATGAACAAAAGCAGTACACCTTCAAATAATATTCTATCACATAGAGTTACTTGATACCTACAACAAATGAACTTCAGTGCCAAAGTAATAGGCAGAAAATCACATGTGGAAACAAACAGGTATAACCATACTGATAGTCCACAATTTACCCTTCAAAGTTAAATTAGTGAATGAGAAAATGAAGGTCACTACATATTGATAAAGTGAGAAATTCAACAAGAGTCCATAAACACGTGTTCTTGTGACATTGATGTTCCCAATTTTATAAAGCACTCACTACAAAATATGAGATAACAGATAGAATTCATCATTATTTGGGGTGATTTTAATACATGATTATATCAGTTATCAAAACAAAAGGAAAGCAATGAACAACTGATATACAAATAAATGGACTGATTTAACATTTACAGAACTTTCCATGGAACAGTAGCAGAATTCATTTTTATCAGCAGCCTGAGCAGTTACTTTTCAAGATGGTTTTATGCAAAGCAAATCTTCTCAAAAACAAGGTAATTGAAATAATTTTTATTTTTATAAGATCACAGTATAAAAAACACAAAAAAGAACAAAAATGAACTATAGAAAATATATAAACACATGGAGGCTAGAAAACAAAACACTGAACAATCAGTGAGATGCTAAAGAAATTGGGAGTGGATTCCAAAGTTCTTAGACACAAATGGTGGTAGGAATAGAGCATAACATTCTTGAAATGTATGAAAATAACAGAGCATTGGAATCTACAAAAACTAAAGTGTTGCAAGAGGGAAGTCGAAGTCTATTTGATATAAAGGTATACATTTAAAAATTAGGGACTTGTAGATGGTTCAGCAAGTAAAGGTACATGCCAACAAGTCTGAATTCAAGTCCTGGGAAACATGGTAGAATAAAGGCATTGAACACTAGTAAACTATTCCCATCCACCATCTACATGTGAATTATAGTGTGTGCACAACTGAGTGAATGCTATGTTTGTGAGTTCATTCACAAAAAACTATGTGTTGAAAACATAAAAATGAAATATCATTAGTCAGAAAGAAACAATGATCCGAACTCAAGTCAATGAGTTCTGAATCTCAACCCATACAGCACAAGAGAATACTCAGCCAATACTAATAAAATCAAACCTGACAAATCATACAAAAGAACCAGTAAAACACTTAGTTCTGTAAAAGGATCGCAGTATACAACACACTCCTCTAATAAGAATGATACCACTTCAAGTTAAAAGACCACACAAATTGAAGAATGAATGGAACCTCACAATTAGCTGGGTCAGGGCCCAGAAGCTTCAGAAACAAAAATCACTTATGCTGGGTCAGGGGGCAGAGCTCAAGACCTCTCAGCATGGCAGAGCTACGTATTGACATGGAGAGTAAAACAGTCCCTCAGCAGTAATATGGGCATCATGTTCAAAAGTGACAATACATTCAGTCTTCCCTAGTGTTATTGACACTGTGGTTCCAACATTTTGGAGAGCATCAGATAGGGAATTTTATCAACAACGATGGGAGAGGACAAAAGAAAAGAGAACAGAACACACAGTTAACACTGCTGCCTATCTCCAACTGAGGTCTCTATAAGTGTGAACTAACAGCTTGTCAAAGTGAAGAGACCACGTTGGCATGCAGAGCATGGGAGGAAGAAGGCCACATGCCACCCAACAAGGTGACAAAAAGAATGACTCACTTGACCTTTGCAGGGGGCCCTCCTACTTGCAAGCTGCTATCCCCACTGTGATCATATATAAACCCTGGAAAGCAAATGTGCAAAAAGCAAATGGTGCTGGACTTCGAAATTATTCCCTCAAGGCTGTTCATAGCACCTTTCTCCTCATAATGACGTGAAGATATGTGATGTGTGACTGATCCATCTGCATCATTGGACTTCAGCTTCAGGCAGAGAAGCAGGGATTGATTGTCAAATGATTCTCACAAAACACTCACTTCCCAGAACTACTGGGGCATGGACAAAAAAATAAACAATTGACTGTCATGAAAGTGGTGATGGGGTTGAATATGTGTGTGTGTGGAATGTGTATGAGTAAAGTGATGAATTAAACACAAGTGGGTTGAATGTTAAAGAGGCTAATGTTACAGGAGTAAATGGTCCTGGAACTAACCTTGACCCAGCTGCTTGTTCTTACCTGCTCTTTCTGTGTCTGGGGGTCTCTGACATTTTTCTCTTGGCCACTGGTAGAGAAAAGGGAATTCCAGAAAGAATCATGCTATTTCTGAAAACTCCAACAACAAAAGAAATCCAAGAAACTATCATAAGAAAACAGATTGCCCATCTACCCTTCTCTGACCATGGAAATGTGGAAACATCAGCAAGTAGAGAACAAATCCTGTCTGAGTGAGGGTAGGAGACACTAGTGGTGTAGCAGTCCTATGGCAATAGACCCCTGCACAAAACCATACATGATATCCATCTCATGTCACAAACTGGATTTCTAAGTGTCATGACTCATTAGGTGATGGAATTACTCTTTCAAAGGGGAGGCATCTCAGATACTCTGCATAACAGATATTTAAATTATGATTGATAACTGTAGTGATTACAGTTATGACATAGCAAGAAAAATAATTTTATGGTGGAATGTCACAACATGAAGGATTGCACTTCAATGGTCATGGCATTAGGACGGTTAAAAATAGTTGTTCTGGAGGCTATTAAGTATGACAATATGGGGTTGTGAGTAGCTAACAATCTGTTTCACTATTGGCAATGCTGAGAATGAGAAGCATAAGACAAAGCACTACTTGCTAAGGAAGCTTCCTAAGAGGCAGAAAGGCTGGAGCCAGAGCTTCAGACTCTGCAGTACAGCAACAAGGAAAGCCAGAGATGGCCATTGTATAATGTTGTGGTCCCGTGAAATACAGGCACTTAACAATGGAAGACTGACTCCTCGACCAGACCATTTAATTTCTCTGAGACATTGGTGTTCTCATTCTTTAAGCTCTGTGTGTGTGTGACATGACCTGCTCATGCCCCATCTTGAGCTTTTCATAGAAAGGATTTGCCTGGTAGTAGGTCCTGGACCTAGAGGTAATGAACTCCATGAACATAGTCCTCAAGTATCACAGGAATTCAGGGTGTGTTCTAGACTACTGGATGTCACGGAATGCCACATCTTGTCTCCTAAGTAATGGGAACTTCTGGTATTTATTAAACTTGCTATTGTAGGGACAAGGGGCTGGCTAAAGAAACCCACCCTGACCCTGGAGCGCAGAACTAGGTAGGAAAGACTCAGATCAGGGCAGAAAGAAAGACAGTTTGTCTCAGTCAGATGAGAACCATCTCTGCCCCTGCCCAACTGACTTGTGAAATCAACCAATCACAGAGCAGAACAGTAGAACTGTGGGCCCCAAGTCAACCCGAGGTTGACTGCACCTCCAAAACATCCAGTATAAACCGCCCTGCCTGGTCATTAAAAAAAAAAGGCTGTTCTGTCCACCCTGGTAGAGGCGGCTACTCTCCTGGACTCCTCTTTCTCAAATAAATACCTTTCTCAAAAGAATTTTGGGTGTGATGATCTTCATTCACTGGCATAGAGAAGATCCTTGTTGAGATGTCCCCCAGTGGACAGAGCAAGAGGGAGCTGAAAGAGCAGAGCAAGGAGGAGCTGAACAGAAGATCTTTGCTGAGATGTCCCTCAGTGGACAGAGCCATAAAGAGCTAAAAAGTAACACTTTTCTCCAGAGCCAGAGTACCTTCCTACATTTCTGCAGGTTTTTTTTTTCCTTTTTGCAGAGTGAAGCAAAAGAAAGCCACAGCATAGGCAAGAGAAGCAGAGCTCTGCTAGGAAGCCCCCTTATGAGGGGACTGAGCAAAGCTCAGCTGTAGCAGCTCTCCAGGAGAAGAGCAGGATTTTTGTATCCTGCAGGGAGATCATCCCCCATCAGTTCCAGGCCTGAATTTCCCAAGAAGTAAGAAAATTGTCCCATCCAGGGTTGGGCTGCTTCTTTGCAGTTCCAGCTGTCAGAGCTGTGCACAACAGCTCCATGTCTCTGGGACACCTTCAGGGCAGAGCTGTTGTGAGCAGCTTGAGGTGTCCAGGATACCTCACCCTCTAGGGCTAATTGTCCCTTGCAGTTTCAGCAATCAGAGCTGTGCTAAACAACTTCAGGTGTCCAGGGCACCTTCAGGGCAGAGCTGCTGTTCTGAGCAGCTCAAGGTGTGTGGGATACCTCATCTTCCAGGGCTAAACTGTCTCCTTGCAGTTCCAGCCATCAGAGTTGTCCTAAGCAAATCAAGGTGCTGCCTGACTCCCCAGGTAGTCAGGACACCTTTCCCCAGTGTTGTTACAAAAAATTTACTTATATTGTTGGTACCCAAACCCGGGACCAACCCACAGATTTGAAAACAATTTACTTACACCTTTGCTGACCCTGTGTCAGTAGTGGCAGGCTGTGTAGATGATGGGAGGTGGAGTTGCATGAGCTCTCTCAGGAGGCTTGCTGAAATAGCTGTCTAAGAATTTCCCTGGTGTCTACTCCACAGGTGTGTACCCTCTAGAGTCTGTGAGGATGTTTCTCCTGTCTTCTAAAACAAATTGTCTATGATGGGACCTGTCACAATGGAGACCAAAATAACATCATGAACAGTTTTGAGGATGGGACTCAACATCATGACAGATTTATAAACACCTGCATGGAAATATCTGTGTGTCACTAAAGTAAGTATACTGGTGGAACTATAATACTCAAATTGGTACTCCCAATTTTCACCCAGGTATCACCTGGGAACTGTGAGATAGGGAACTGCTCATGCCCAACTATAGATCCCTGACTGCAGGGACTAGAGGGAGATACATGCACAAACACAGAGAAAAATACACAACATAAACACATGTATGTGAGAGACAGAGAGACAGAAAAAGAGATACTTAGAGAGACAGAGAAAGAGAGACTGAGTGAGAGTGGGAGAACTCCATCAATTGGATGCTGAACAAATGAATGCAGGTGTGTCCTCTCAAAGGGTAACAAAAGAAGCAGGGATCAGTCTGAGTCCCTGTATAGACACATTTAGATGTGTGACCAGGCCTCTCCTACTGCTGCTTGGAGAATCAAATGTACAAGGCCTTTTAAAGTAAGTAACAAAAATCTAACTCAAACTCACAGCAACTAACATCTCACAGTAGACAGCACTTGATAGATTCTCTTCAAAGTCATGCTGGGAATTCATACTACTGCCTCAGTCCATGAGTACTATGACTCATGCCACAGGCTCTGTTTTTGTTTCTTTTTAGAGGAAAGAGAATAGTCTTTGTCCTCATGTCATTCCTGTGTACATTTGAGGTTCTGCCTTTGGGCGGAGTTCAGAGACACGATTTTGGCATATCCTTAAGGCATACCCTAAAGATGCAGCCTACCAGAAACACAGACCTTATATAAAATGAAGAAATGATGACAGAGTGGACCTGAGATTAAAACCACAGGGTTTGAATGTATGAATACTTATTCTTCATGCTCTCTTCTGTGATAAAGATCAGGCGATCTCACTGTTACTTTCTTTCAATGGTCATTTCCTGTAGCTGAGTGGTCAGTCTGCACCTTCTGCTTCACCTGCATCTTGGTGAGGAAGGTTTGGTGGGATGGTGGCTCTCTGGTGCTCCTTGTGGGTAGATGAACATAAATGAACTTGCAGTATCACAAGGCAAAGATAATGGACAGACCACCCTGAGTCCTAATCAAATGTTTGAGAAAGCTTGTTTACCAGTGACTCGGTGACACCACAAATTATTTTGTTCCATTCTTCAGATGCCCCCTCTGGGAAACTCAGCTGTCTCCTCTATTTGAAGGGAAGTGGTCATCCCAGCTGTCTGGTTTTCTCTGCCCTCATAGCACATGCTCCGAGTAACCAAGGAGATAGCCTCTTCAGGCTCATTCACAGCTGCAGACTCAGAATTCAACTTGGCTGCAGAGTCCACAAGCCTGTGGCTTTATAAGTCAGGAAAAAATTGCCATAGTTCAAAATCACCCCAGTCATTTAGAGGTTCCCCAAATATCTTGACAGGTCACTCTAACCATATAACTGTTGATGGAGAAGACATATAAGGGCAGAACATGGTCACCAGACTCAACAAGTGTCCTCACTGACAACTGAGGAACACAGAGCAGCTGGGAAGTACCTAAAGTTAGCCACTGTGGTTGAAGTAGAGTGATGCCCTGCCTTGAAATGGGCACATCTCATTAATCCCTCCCACTTTAATGTCGGTCTCATGTTCACACATCAATGCCTATCTACCAAAAGGAATGAAAGCCAAGAGTTCCCAGCATAAAGCATTGGCCTTACCAGTTCCCGACTTCTGAGCCAGAACAATTAATATCCTGGAATCCTAGAATTTCAAGAGGCATGACAAGCAGGGAAGTTCTGTTGGTTCCCAGAGACTCCAGCTTTCTGTTCCCCGTTACTGGAAGATTTAGCACAAGCCCACTTCCTCCAGGAAGATTCCCTTTTCTTGCACAGAACTCATTACATGATTCTCTTGACCATTTCTTTCTGGACATTTTACATTGAGACTGAACGTCAGCTTTCTTCAGTCACTCTCTGGTTTCTCCGAACTCTCCATTCTCTTTCTGAATTAGACTCTTCAGTATGCCATCATGTTCATCAGTAAATGGTGAAGGCACTGAATAAACTTCCCAAGGACAGCGGGTGTTGCCACAACATGGTGACATCACAGAGGATGCCAGGGTTCTCCAGGATACATTAGAATGTCTAGGGAAGAGCTGCAGATGTCATGGGAACTGAGATTGCTAAGAGCTTTCCTTACACTAGATGTCAAGTTGTTTTTTGCAGGAGCCTCTGCTGGGATACAAGGGAAGCCCTTCAGCATCCCCTTCATCCAAACCCAGAGATCTCTCCCTGATTGATTGAACATCCTTCAGTTCTTTCCCTGTGTAGATCTGAATCTTTATCTCCTACTGAAATTTTATGTACACAAGGTAATAATATAATAGAAATTTATATATGCTAAAGTTCATCATAAGTACCTGCAACTGTGGTGACTGGCCACACTAGTGGAAACCCATGAACTGTGGACTGGTGGCTGTGGAGCCCCATGAGACTGGACTAGGTCCTCTGGATTCAGAAGATAGTTTTCTGGCTCGAACTGTGTGGGAGGCACCCAGACAGGGGATAGGGATCTATCCGTGGTCAATGGGCAGGCTTCTGGAACCCAGTGCCTGTGGTGTGACACCTTGAACAGCCTTGGTTTTGTGTGATATGGTCATGGAGCCCAGTGAGACTAAAATCTGTGTCATCAGCATGTGTGTAGTGGGTTTTGTCCTCTCTGTTCAGTAGCTCCAAATGGTCTGCTGCTACTGGGTAGTAAAGATGGCCAGATAGCTGGAGTCTTCCACACAGAACATGAGTTTCCCTTAGAGCAAAGGATATTCAGGAAAATCATTTGCAAGCCCCTTCATAGTTAGCAACATAGACACTTAGGTTCCACTGGACACTCTAGATCAATGGTTATTTTTTTTTCCAATTTTCTGACCCTTTAAATCTTTAAATAGCATGAACAGTAGTTCCTCGTGTTGTGGTGAACCCTAAACATAACTGTTTCGTTGTTTCTTAACTTTAATTTTGCTACTATTTTTTTTTTAATTTTTATTTATTTATTATATATACAGTATTCTGTATGCACATATCCCTGCAGGCAGGAAGAGGGCACCGGATATCATTACAGATGGTTGTGAGCCACCATGTGGTTGCTGGGAATTGAACTCAGGATCTTTGGAAGAGCAAGCAGTGCTTTTAACCTCTGAGCCATCTCTCCAGTCCTAATTTTGCTACTGTTATGAATTGTAATTCAAATATTTGATGTGCAGTATATCTGATATGTGACCCCCAATGGGGTGGTGACCCACACAGGTTGAGGACCACAGCTCTGAATGCAGGCAGAAATCTCCTCAAATCCTGGCAGTGATGGTAGGACAGTGTGATTCTTAGTTTTGATTATCAGACTGAATCAAACTAGTCACCTGGGAAGAGGTGCCCGGTCCCGCGGGCCAGGTTATTTGATGAGACCCGAGGAGGCACCTCCTGAAAGATCAATGGGGGCGAGAGAGAAAGGAGACCAGGCGCGTAAAGGAAGACAGAGTCAGTCTGAGTTGCGTCGAGGTCTCCGTTTATTGACTGGGTGTTGAGGCTTATAAACAGGGCTTCAGGCAGGGAGGGGGAGCAGGGGGAGCAGGGAGATAAGAATGGAAAATTCTTAAGGGAGGGTGAGGTCGCTTTGGTCCCAGGCCCCTGCAGCCGACTAACAGGCTCCAGAAAGTTTATCTAATCGTATATCCTGCAGTTAGGCCAGGAACCTCCTGTCAAGCTTGACAAAGTTCAGGACACAGCTGTCTGGAGTCGGTCCCCAACAGTTCCCCCTCTTTTCTCAAAAATGGACCAAGTCCATTGTGATCAGGGTGGCTAAGGTCCTAGACAGTCCCTGTCTTAGGCTACACAGGGGGCTTCCCACGCTGGGCAGCGTGCCATGACCTCTGTATGCTGTTATCTCCAGCATGGGCCCTGTACTATTCCCGTCATTGAGTACCCTCTAGCAGGACCCTGGGAACGTTAGGGCCTTAGGACACTGAATCTGAGTCCTTGATGGGGCTCCTGGCTGGCCTCCTCGGAATCTACTCTGTGATAATGAATCGAGACGTGTCGTGGTAAGGCCGAATCAATCTGATTTTTGATAAACTGAGTCAACCGCTGAAAGGCCCAGGGACCAAAGGTCAAACCACCCGTGCTGATTTTCAAACTCCCTTTTTCTTAGAGCCAGCCTTTCCCTTAATTTTTCCATTGATTCCCTGACAATACCATTATGGTCGGCATAAAAGCAGCATTCTCCCTTCAAGGCTGCACTTAATCCCCCCTCCTTTAAAAATAGTAAATCCAGACCTCTTATGTTTTGTAACACAACCTCAAAGAGTGAGGTTAAAGATTTCTTCAGAGCAGAAATGGATCTTTCTATGGCCTCTAGGTCAGTAGTCATAGCCATTTGTAACTGCATAAGGTGGTTGCTCTGCACGAGGGCAGTAGTTCCTGTACCAATTCCTGCAGTGATGCCCCCAATACCTAACAAGAGGGCAATAGTCATAGACACAGGTTCTCGAGTGTATCTGCCTCTCTGCTCAAAGAATTCCATATCGGAGACTAGTTGGACCAGAACATAAGAGTTTTACCATTATCAATGGCAAAGCGAGCTTCCCCTTATTTAGTTTTTGCCATCTGCAAGTGTGTCATGGGTTCAGCGGTGGATATTGGAATTCTAGCATCCTCAGTTTAGTGGTACCCAGACATGAATCATCATTTAGTTAAGACATCAGTGATATAAGAGCCAACAGTAATTAGCAGAAGCACAGGGCCAAAAGTCTTATGATGGCTGACAGAGTTCCTTATCCTCAAGGAACTTGGAACTTTATCTCAGGTTCCCTATGACAAGAAATTCCCTTTTGATCTAACATTCCAGGGTGGGAGGGAAACAGGGACGATGTTTTCTCTTCTATAATTACTTCCTGCTGACATTGGGACGTTGTTATCAAGGTCCTGGAAAGCCAGAATGTTAGTCAAAGACAAGAGGGAACATTTTATTGACCAGCTGAAGAGATGGTATGCGTATCGGCTGAATTGGTCCATATCAGCTTTCAGCAAGTTCAGGGCTCATAGTCATTTGCAGTAGGTTGTCACCAGCAAATGATGCTTGGATGTATCTGTCAGCCAAGTGGAAACCTGTTGAGATAGATATAAACTAGGAACAGGAGTTAAAACTTACAAACTTATTTGGAACTTTTAGACCCATAGTCTTAGTAATTGTAGTATTATCAATTTGCCCTGAAATCCATATTGAACTGAAATTTCTTTGGCCCAATGAAAAGCATCTGTAAGTCTATATTTAGAATCTGTTTATCTTTTTTTTTTTTTTTTTTTTGGTTTTTCGAGACAGGGTTTCTCTGTGTAGCTTTGCGCCTTTCCTGGAACTCACTTGATAGCCCAGGCTGGCCTCGAACTCATGATCCTCCTGCCTCTGCCTCCTTCAGCAAATCCTACCGGTGCGCGCCACCACAACCGGCCTGTTTATCTTTTTAAAGAGACTTGTAGCTAGAGTTTTCCTGCCTGGCCCACAGTCAGAACCAATCTCTCTCATCTGCCAGTCCCACAGCCGCTCAGACCCGACCAAGTAAACATAGAGATTTATATTGCTTGCAAACTGTATGGCCATGGCAGGCTTCTTGCTAACTGTTCTTATAGCTTAAATTAATCCATTTTTATAAATCTATACCTTGCCATGTGGCTCGTGGCTTACCGGCATCTTCACATGCTGTTTGTCATCGTGGCGGCTGGCAGTGTCTCTCAGCCTTCCATTTCCCAGCTTTTATTCTCCTCCTTATTAGCTTTATTCTCTTTAATTAATTAATCCATTGATCAAACAATTACTAAGCTGACAAAGGTATAGCTAGCCCAGTCATCAATGTTATCAAAGATCTGAGAAGGATAAACTCTACCTGAGTACAGACTTTTAAATCTATTTAAAAACAACAGAGACTATCCATTACCCAGACTGCCATCATCCCAGGCTCCTATAGTCTTCATAGTGTTGGCAGGACAGGTGTCAGGACAGCATCAGTCTTGGCTGCTGGGCCCATAATGTGAAATTCTCCCTGTGGAGGAGAAAGACTGACCTTATCTTGTCAGTGTCTCATTTGTCCATTCTTCTATGCCACATCCCTGGAAGCAGGTGTTGAGTCAGAGCGTCTTGCCCAGTGGTCGGTGTCATCCGCAATTCAGGTGGCATCTTCTTGTCATTGTTCCATATCTTCTTTGGAGACCCTGGGAGTCATTTCTAGGAGCTGGGGAGCTCGGAGTCTCTGTTTGCTATAGTAAGCTTTTTATCAAATAATGTAAATGCTATATTTATCAGATCTTTGACAGGTTTGAGGACCATTATCTATTAAATATATCTGAGACAAACAAATCTAGGCCTAATCTTGAAAATATCTCTAAGTTTGGTAACAATAACCAGGCCAATTTGTTCTCCTATAGATATATTAGTCAAATATACCTCTTAGTTTTTTTTTTTATTTAAATAGAACAGTTTATGCTTTAAACTAGTATCTGAATAGCCAGATGACTAGTATTAACTTGTATTCCTTAACACAAAGGACATGCAAACTCAGACATTCAAAACCAAACATACATGTGGCCACATTTTTCATTCATACCTGTAGAGTAGACAGACATTTTTACAACTATGACCCTTTGGAGTCTTAATGTAACAGCAGAATAGCAAGACAAAGAAATCTGAAACATGTTTCATTTTTTTTATATATATCTCAAGCCATTTTTTTTAAATCATTATTTAAGCCTTTTTTATCCTCAGACCTTTATATCTTGCTTTTACGTATTCTAATAACTGTGGGGCGTTTACCCAACCACCCCCACAGTTCCCCAGAGTTTTCTTGAGTGCGAGCAGCAGGAAATATTAGACAGAAGGATTTATTGCAGAGAATCTCGCGGAGATAAACAGATAGAAAACAAAGGATAGCCTCGAGAGGGCCTGGAACCTATTCCAACGGGCCCGACTGTCTCTGCCCCAGGGTTTTTATAGAGAAGTCAAGGGGTGGAGCAAAAGACCTCCTCCCCCAGCACAGCCAAGTGCAGACCATCCCAGACACCTGCACTTAGGCCCGTGGTCTAATCATCCTCTATGCGGACCTGCTGGGTAAAGCCACGAGGAACCCGAAACGGGCTCCCACAGGTCCCCCTTTCTTAATATATAAAAAAAAAAATAACTATTAATGGCTTACAGCAATCTCCATAGCTGTTACACCTCCCAGTATGGGAGTAGATGATGATAAAGATGGCATTTCTCTTTTGAATTAGGTCCAAGGTGACTACAGCAGTCTTAGCTGCCTCAAGCCCTTTCTAAACCAAAAACTCTTAAGGTGACTACAAACTTAAAGAATCCCTTAGCTTCATCATTACCATTAGCAGGTTAACATAAATATTGCTATACATAGTCACAATTCTCTCAATCTTACAACTCAAAGCAAACTCAACAGAACCATTTGAATTAGCATATATGGTGCTAAATATAGTTAACAATTTTCTCCGTCTTACAACTTTAACTCAATCATTTGAATTTTCTTGCTAACAGAACTTAGGAAAAACTTCAATGTATTCACATCAAACTTAAATATTTCCTTAACTCCACAAAACCAGGGTACATTAATATCAATAGGTTTCTGCAAACATAATTCAATCTCATAACTCCTCCTTTTCTTTATAATTTTTTAAACAAAATCTCAAACCTAGTTAGAGGAACCCAAACTTTTCCATTTAAACAGTTCCATTTGTAACAAAACCAGTCCCAGAAAACAGTTTCTGGGTCATTACTGTAAGTAAACTCAAAATTGTCCCATTGCAATGAAATCTATTGTTCATTTCATTAAGTCCTAAATTCAAATGATAAATTCTGGTACTAGCCTTCCAAATATGAAGAAATCCAGAACCAAAATCTTTCTGTAGTTTTATCTCATTTTAAGTTCAAAAAGTTCAAACAAGAAATAAATTCTGGTATTAGGCTTTCACTTCAAAATATGAAGAGATTTTTTTTTTTAACCAAAACTTTTTGCAGTTAACAATTTTTGTTCAAACAAGCGTCTCTGAACTTATTCTTAAGCCAGAGACCTTTTTAGGTACAGTAGTATTCTAAACCGCACCGTTTTTGATGTTAGCTCAGGTTTTTCTGTGTTGTGTCGATTTTCCACGGATCTCAGCTGCGGATGCCTTGTGCTGGTTCTGGCGTCCGCCATTCTTAGCTTCTTAGCGGCTTCTGGAACTTTTGAAAACTACTCAGACTGACTACTTTGCAGTCTACTAGGACACTTCCTTCTGTGTCTCAGGTTCTTTCAACCATATATATTAAGAATAGATTCACATTTAACATTTACATTTTACAAACTCACATATAACATTTTTTTTTGCGTTGCAAAGCATTAGACTCACATTCAACATTTTACAAACTCATATATAACATATTAACATCTACTTATTTATATTCCTTAAGGAAACTATAGAACTACTTTAGCAAATATATTTCTTATTACTTTTTATATATTTATCATATTTTTTATGTTCATTCCATCTTATTTCTTGTTTAAACTTACATTTACAACTAGCATCTTTACTTCTTACAAGCTTATTACTACATGTCTTAGGACTACCTTAGATTCTTCTTGCAAGCTTATATTCTTAAAGGAACTCTATAAATCTATTTTACAAACTTATACAAGGCTACCATTAGCATATATTTAACTTAGCAAACATCTAAAGATTTCTTAACACAGATCTAACAAGAGAATTTTTACAAACTTACATATCTTATATCCTATATAAACTTTATTTAAATCTTATAATTTATTTAAACTTTAAAGTTGAACTTTAAAGTTCTATATTTTTATATCTCAAACTATTTATTTAGACCCAAAATATCATATATTTAAATCCTCATGACACGCTTAAGCCTTTAAATTTTTATATCTTAAACTGCTTTCTCAAACCAAAAAAATCACTTATTTAAACTTTTATCCTCATATCTCAAACCTTCGTATTTTTATAAAAATATTATATTTTATCTTAACCAACAATAATTTGAAACCAATTCTTTTAAATGATGGCAAGTATTTGTAACCCACTGAACTCAAATAACCAAAACCCATTGCTATGCCCAGTTCACCCCCAAAGAAGGGGAGACTTAGGTACAGAATGCAAAAAGCAAGGTTTATTCAGATGAAGTCAAAGTTTACAAGCCGCGGCAGGGGGCTCGTTCCAAATCTCTCACGCACAGCAGGGAGATTGGAAGTAGCTCGCCCTTTCTTTGTGAGGCTAGTTCTTAAAGGCACAGACCACATAATTCATCTCTCACAGCTTCCCTTCTTTCTGGTTCACATAAGTAATTTTTCATGTTATCTTTATTTCTTGTTTGTTAAACAACCGTGTCTAGGAGTTTTACGAGCTGTCTCTGGGGTTCGAGAAGTTTGGGATGTTTTATGACCACTTAGCCTCTGCCAGATGGTCATATATTCTGACTCTGTGTTTTTCTAAGTTTCTGTAGCTGATAAAGCCACCTGGGAAAAAGGGGTCTAACTTCTTATCTACACTTAGAAATCCTGGTTTAGGCTCCTCTTTGTCTGTAGGAGATAGAGGAAGGGGGGGGTTATTGAGGTTTCACACCATGTAAATTTTTATATTTCCTGTGGAAACAAAAGCATAATTTTCCCAGTATCTTGAACTGGTAATTTAACATTTCTTTTCAAGCAATACCAGGACAGAGAAGGGTTAACAAGAGAAGCTGCTGGCCAGCAGAAGAGACCTTGAAGTTATCACTGTAAAGGAAGGGAGGGTCAGATTCTCTCTTTAGTGTTCACACAGTTTTTGTCAATTGCAGGCAGTCCCCATTGCCCTGTCCAGAGCTCCTGTCTTTGCCCGCCTGTATGGAGAGCATGCACCCCCACCCTCCTGAGAGCAGCCAGCTGGCTGTAGTCCTGATAGCAAGAGAGCTAGGGAGGTATGGAGGTGGCCTTTGTTATGCCTCTCTTTCCTCCTCTTCCTCTAGGAAAATAAGGGAGGTTAGTAGACAGAAACAAATAACATTTACACAGACAATCCAAGAACCGGAACATCAGCACTGAGATGATGGCCTCATTCACAGCCAGCAAGCCCCTCATGCAGTATGCAAGCCCCACCTGGCAGGAGCTACCTGTTTATCTCAGTTCAACCGGGGAGTGGGGGTGGGGAACTCAGTTCCCTCTATTGTGGCTCACACATCCTTCCAGTGGGCTAGGCAAAGGTCTAGTAGAGAAGAAGGGAACTGTCCCATAGCATCCGTCACAGTCAAGTCAACAATAAGAACAATTAATACATTACACACAAGACCAAGGGCACACGAAAAAACTTTGCCCCAACAAAACAACCAACAAAGCTCCAAGAACAATGACAGCCTGATGTGCTCTGGGGGGGGGGGGGGTAACCCTCCAGGCTCAATCACATCAAAAACAATCCAGACTCGAGGATCTCTGTTTTGATCATACAGACATCAGGGGGCTTCCACATCTTTGTCAGACGTGTACCTTTTTTTCTTGTAAGGGAAGAAGAGAGTAAAGTAACAATGATCACAACAAAACATACAAAAAAACCCCACAAAATGGCTCTGACAATTTCCCGGGACAAAATACAAAGTGGCACTTCCTCCCACCGTGGGGGAAGATACCCAAAGATGCTCCTAAACCAAATGGTCACCTCTGAGGTGGCCTTAGGGCTCTGGGACGTCTCCCTTCGCCGCCAGGTTCACTGTCCGGACACGTCTGCCCCAGTGAGAGCCTGCAAAGTACAAATCGATCGACCGGTACAAAACAAAAGTCCATAAAAACTAAAAAAGGCGTCGGGGACATTTTCCCCGTCTCTGATTAATTTGTTAATATCTTTTCCAACCTTGTTCCAAGTCAGAGGGTGAATTCCTGGTCCATTAATCACTAACCAGGGACATTTCTCCTCCGCATATTGGAACAATTTTATCAAATCCTTTTTCTTAACTCTTATTCCTCTCTCCCTAAGATTACCTTTTCATCTCCTTTAGAAAAACAGCCTCTTTAGATAAATTTTTGCCCATGATCGATGGGACGACATACTTACCTCAAGACTCTCCCGCGTTGCACGAGTGATGCGGTCCGGGCGTCTCTACCCTGATCCTCTCCGGGGCCCCTTCCGTTGTCCGTCCTCTGGCAGGTCACCATTCCTCAAGCCCCACGTTCGGGCGCCACTTGCCCGGTCCCGCGGGCCAGGTTATTTGATGAGACCCGAGGAGGCACCTCCTGAAAGATCAATGGGGGCGAGAGAGAAAGGAGACCAGGCGCGTAAAGGAAGACAGAGTCAGTCTGAGTTGCGTCGAGGTCTCCGTTTATTGACTGGGTGTTGAGGCTTATAAACAGGGCTTCAGGCAGGGAGGGGGAGCAGGGGGAGCAGGGAGATAAGAATGGAAAATTCTTAAGGGAGGGTGAGGTCGCTTTGGTCCCAGGCCCCTGCAGCCGACTAACAGGCTCCAGAAAGTTTATCTAATCGTATATCCTGCAGTTAGGCCAGGAACCTCCTGTCAAGCTTGACAAAGTTCAGGACACAGCTGTCTGGAGTCGGTCCCCAACAAAGAGGGAACTCAATGAGGAATTATATAGATCAGATTTTTCTTTAAACTTGTCTCTGTGGGATTTTATTAATTGTTAATTGAGATAAGACTCCCTAAAATGGGCAGAATAATTTCATTGTCTGCAACCTATACTGTGTACATATGAAGAAGCTAGAGCATAAGCATAAGCAAACAGGTAGCATGAGTACATTTGTTTATCTCTGCTCTTGGCTGTGGATGTGACATGATTAGCTGAGTTCCTATCCTGATTTTCCAAAAATGGAACTATTACTTGGAATTGTGGGCTATGATCAATTTTTCCTATTATAAATTGCTGTGCCTGATAATTCAGTGCAATAAAGATATTAAGAAAGCACTATATGACAGAGAGGTTTTCACAAGTCAGTGAGATGTGTGTTTCATGAAAGGCTCAACAGCACCTTATCTGTCACAGAAGAAGAGATTCTACTTCCTCCTGAACCCAACCTGTGTTTCCCTGTCACAGTTTTACAAAGACCCAGAGACACCCAAAGACTCACAAACCACTTCAACCTGTCAATAAGTGTCCCCTGAAATCGTCTTGCCATAACAAGTACCATGCTAAATTCTTCTAATGTGTTATATACATGCTTCACTTCAATGAATGTATTTTTCCTTGAATTTCCTGACCATTGGAATTTTCAGATATGGGGAACTGGATCTGAATTCACTGCCTTGACAATGAATTTCAATTTTATGCTATGTCCTTCCTTGAAGGTCAGAAGAGGCTCCTTAAATCTGAGAGCAATGTAGCACCATAAATTCCAGGTATGCGGGGGTATAAGTAATGATTGGCAATGTGTCCACTAGTTACCTTATGTTGGAGATTAACTCCAGGGCTGATGTACACAGATCCTTGTGAAAACTTGTCGGTATCATGCTAACTTCTGTGCCTCTTCAACAAGGTTTCTGTAAATGGATCTTTGACAAATTTCCTCCTTTGAAAGTAAATAGACCTTATCAGATGTGAAAAGTCGCTTTGATTTTTGTCCTTCTCCTCCTAGGACATGAAACAGGCCCTTTTGAGCTACATGAAAGGTTATCCAAGGAGAATAAGGTATGAAATAGCCACAGGTAAAGCTTTGGAATGCAGGTCTGAGGAACAGAGTGCAAAACAAGGGCAGGACAACAGGCACACCCAGGAAATTTTTGGTTATGTCTTTGGCAGTTTAGCCTCTCTGCATGCCAGTTTCTTCTACCTAGAGAAAGATGGGTTGGGATACACCATGGAGATGAGGGCTCTCACAAGGCATGACTTACAAAATCACTTCCTTCATAAGTGGGACTTTTTTTTTTCATGTTTCTTTTTGTGTGTGGGGTTACATGCTAGCATTTATATGTGTAGCTATAGTTTTCCTGCCTGGCCCACAGTCAGGACAAATCTTGATTCCCAATTTTCTAAAAAATTGCCATATTCATTTCCAAAGTGGAAAAGCACAAGATTACGTTCCCACCAACAATGTAGGAGTGTTTCCCTTGCTCCACATCCTCTCCAGTGTTTTTGATCTTAGCCATTCTGATGGGTGTAAGGTGGTATCTCACAGTCCTTTTGATTTGCATTTCCCTGATGATTAGGGAGGTTGAGCAATTCCTTAAATGTCTTTCAGCCATTTGAGCTTCCTCTGTTGAGAATTCTCTGTTTAGCTCTATAGCCCATTTCTTAATTGGACTGTTGGATATTTTGATGTCTAATTTCTTGAGTTCCTTATATATTCTGGATATCAGCCCTTTGTCAGATGTGGGGTTGGTGAAGATCTTTTCCCATTCTGTAGGCTGTCACTTTGTCTTGTTGACTGTGTCCTTTTCTCTACAAAAGCTTCTTGGTATAAGAGGTCCCATTGATTGATTGTTTCTCTCAGTGACTGTGATACTGGTGTTATATTTAGGAAGTGATCTCCTATGCAAATGCGTTCAAGACTACTTCCTACTTTCTCTTCTATCAGGATCAGAGTAACTGGATTTATGTTGAGTTACAAATTTATATATATATACATAAATTTTGATATAAAATTCACACTTTAAGGAAAGTTTAAAGAATCAAAATAGCATCAAAGTATTATGAGAACAGTGGCAATAGAATCGTCCCTTAATTTTGGCTTTCTTCTGCTCCATATCTGTTGATTCTTCTGACATGATACAGAGATTAAGCATTTTCTTTTTAACAACATCCTTGGCTTTAAAGAAGGAGATAATCATTATCCAACTCCAAAGCCAGCTTTAATTTTTAAATGATCTGGGACTACATAAACACCATTTGTGATAAGTGTTTGTAGAGAAGAGCAAAAACAAACATTTAGGAAGACTTATGAATTTAATGTGTGATGTAATACCAACAGGCCAAGTTACTTTAAATTGGATGGTCATGCTGGTTAAGGAACTATTACCTCTTCTAATTAAGAGGTCTGTCTTGTTCAAATCAAACTTTTATCAATTTTTTTTTCTGGAGCTGATGATCAAACCCAGGGCCTTGTGCATGCTAGGCAAGCACTCTACCACTGAGTTAAATCCCCAAACCCATAGTTTTTTTTTGTTGTTGTTGTTTTTTCGAGACAGGGTTTCTCTGTGTAGCTTTGTGCCTTTCCTGGATCTCGCTCTGTAGACCTGGCTGGCCTTGAACTCACAAAGATCTCCTGGCTCTGCCTCCCGAGTGCTGGGATTAAAGGCATGCACTGCCGCCACCGCCCGGCCCTTTATCAATTTTGATGGTATTTATAGCTTACCTTCTCTGATAGAAACAAAAGCAAAACCTCATCCCCAATGTAACACATATCCTGGTTTCCATTCTGAGGTCAGCACATCCTTAAAATATACAGGCTGATTTAACTCTGTAGTTTTATTTCTACTATCCAAAGTCTCTCCGCAGCTCTTGTTCCTTTCTCATTAGCATTGAGAAAATACAAAGTTAATAAAGCATTATGTGGCTGGGCGGGGGTGGCGCACACCTTTAATCCCAGCACTGGGGAGGCAGAGGCAGGTGGATATTGTGAGTTTAAGGACAGCCTGGTCTACAGAGCGAGATCCAGGAAAAGGCGCAAAGCTACACAGATAAACCCTGTCTCAAAAAATCAAAATAAATAAATAAATAAAAAATAAATAAAGCATTATGTAATCTATTTCTAGGGGATTTTGTTTCTCCTTTTTGTTTATTTAGCATACCCTTTAGAGTTCAATTTGATGTTTCTATGACTGTTTCTCATGTAGCATTGTGTGGTATTCCTGTAATATGTTTTATACTGTAATAAGCAAAAAACTGTTTCATTTTACCAGAGACATAGGCTAGATATTGTTAGGTTTAACATATATAGGTATACCCATGATGGCCATAACTTCTAGCAATTTCTGGATTACAGAATCAACCTTTTTGAAACTCAGAGCAGTTGCTCATGGAAATCTTGAGTAGGTATCAATGGAGTGATGTACATGTTTCAATTTTCCAAATTCTACAAAATGAAATGCATCCATCTGCCAGATTTCATTCCTCTGAGTTCCCTTTGGGTTACATCCTTTGGGTAGTGGAGTCTGATTGTAAAATTAACAAGTAGGATATTTCCATATAATTTCCTTAGCTTGTTTCGAGGTTATGGAAAAATCCTTTTTTAAAACCTCACTATTGACATGATTTTTTTATGAAACTCTGAGGCCTCCTGTACATTTCTTATCAATAGTTGATCAATCTCCTCATTTTCTTGGGCAAGATCTTTAAATTCTTTGTCAAGAGTTTTCAATTCCCTTAAAAGCTCAACATGTTCCCTACGAGCCTGGAGGGCCCGTCCCAGTGAGCCGAGATCTGGGACAGGGGGAGCCAACTCATCAAGAATAGGCCCGCAAAAATGGGAAGACACAGAAACATAGGGAGGGGCCATTGCAGAAGGGGGAACTGCCAGAGATTTTTGAGGTGGTATAAAAGGCCCAAGGACTCCTGTGTTAAGGGGAGATTTTTGCAGGGGGGTCAGTCTGGATTATGGTAACGGGCCGCCCCTTTCTCTAGGGAAGCCTCCTTGGTGGGGTCTAGAGGGGAGATAGAGGTCAAATTAACAGAAGGATGAGGATGGGCAGGAGCGGACTCCTGGGGATTGTTAGGTTTAAAAGTCGTGAGCATCCCCTCTTCCATAGAGCTCAGGTCATGAACAGAGGGACAGAATGAAGGCGGACCAGAAAACGCTCAGGGGTCTTAGGGCAGGTAGAGGGGGAGTGAAAGGCTTCTTTGGAGATTTTTTTCTCCTATATTAATAAGCTTTTGTATGTCAGGGGAATATTTATAGACCCTGAGAATGTCATTAATAATCAACAAAGGCTTTAAGATCTTTTTTCTTTACCCTAGTTCCTTATATCTGCTAAAACCATCTCAAAAATCTAGTAAATAGAAGAGTAAGCCTCAGACTGTCCTGGCATTTCCTGTTACCAGAAGCCAGACCTCTGGGGACTCATCCAAGGTGGCCACCCAGAGCGGCCCCTCAGGGGGTTTGGAAGATCAAAATGAGGAGGGGTAGTGGAGGAGGAGGAGGAGGAGCCATCACCAGAGGACCCCCCGCCAGGACAGATTTATCACAAATTAAATTTCCGCCTTTTGAAAAGCTGAAATCCGCCTGTGCTCAGTATGGTCCTAAGGCTCCTTTTACTTTAGCCTTGGTGAACATTGGTTGACCCCTGATGACTGGTATTTTCTTACCTGTGCAGCTCTTTCTGGGGGTGACTTTGTCCTCTGGAAAATAGAATTCACAGAAAATTGTCGAGAAGTTGTTCAAAAAAATATTGAACAGCCATACTCAAAAACTTGGACATTAAAGAAACTCCTCGGCAACCCCCCTTACGATACAAACGCAGCACAGGCAAAATTCCCTCCTGGCCTCTCGGCCCAGATTCAAAACGCGGGTGTCCCAGCCTGGAAATGCCTGCCCCAAAAGGGTTCGGCTACCACCTCATTAGCAAAGATTCGTCAGGGCCCTGATGAACCTTTAGTGAATTTGTCTCTCACTTAAATGGTGCAGCTGAGAGACTTTTTGGGTGGAAGAAACAGGAAAGCACCTTTGTTAAACACTTGGCCTTTGAAAATGCAAACCCTGCCTGCCAGGAAGTCCTCCGCCCTCATAAAAACAGAGCGGACCTGTCTGAATATGTGAAACTCTGTTCAGGTGTTGGCGCCGCCCATGCCATGGGATTAGCTATAGGTTCTGCCCTCAGGGCTTCACAATAGCCTGGAGTCCGTACCTGTTATTTCTGTAAACAACCCGGACATTTCTCTAGGGAATGTCCCCACAAAGGTCACAGCCTTGCACCCTTAGCCCAGCTGGCTCAGGAGGCCGCCTCTATGAGGCCCCTGCCTTCCACTCTCTGCCCCTGCTGCAACAAGGGCCGTCATTGGGTTACAGAATGCAGGTCAAAAATCAATTATGTCTGTCAGCCCCTTCCTCCGCAGGTGCCAGCAAACTTCCAAAGGGGCCAGCCCCTGGCCCCAATGCCTCCAAGAGCACACCCTGGGGCCTTGAGGTCCACTCACCTCCTGCCTCCCCAGCCTCAACAAATTCTCCTGCCCCAGTTCCATTCTCCTCCCTCCAGAGAGCAACCCCAGGCAGTGCTGGATTGGACTTGTGTGCCGCCACCACCGAAACAGTATTAAACTCCCTTGAAGGGGCTCAGGTCATCCCTACAGAGGTGACAGGGCCCTTACCTCCTAATGTTTGTGCGCTTGTCCTTGGCCGTGCTTCTGCGGCCCTCCGAGGGGTCCAGGTCTACCCTGGCATAATAGATAGTGATTTCACAGGTGAAATTAAGATTCTGGCCACTGCTGTAAATGGCACGGTCACGATTCCTCAAGGTCCGCGCCTGGCACAGCTAGTTCCTCTACCCTCCTCTGTCTGTGATAATCCCTCAATTACAAACACCCCTCGGGGGTCAGCTGGATTGGGCTCCTCGGACACCTACTGGGTCCAGCCTGTTACTCAGGATCGGCCTACTCTCACCCTTACTATAGAGGGAAAGAAGTTTCAGGGTATCTTGGATACAGGGGCAGACACCCCAGTCATTTCACAGTCTCACTGGCCGTCTGCTTGGCCACTGGTTCCATCCCTCACCGATTTAAAAGGAATAGGTCAGTCTAATAATCCTTTAATTAGTTCGAGGACACTTTCCTGGAAGGACGAGGAAGGAAACCAAGGGACTGTCACTCCTTTTATGGTTCCACTAATGGTGTTGCAGCCTTTGTGGCCCAAGGCCACCCTACCTCCTTCCTAACGCCTTTCCGGTCAGCGCAGCTGGTTGAACTTTCAGCAATTTTAAAGGTTTTTCAGACCTATTCTGATCAATCTATTAATATCTATACAGATAGTGCCTATATTGCCTTTTCCATCCCCTTGTTAGAAACCTCTCCAGTCATAAGGCCTACCTCCAACACCACCCCACTTTTCTCCCAGATTCAACAGCTTGTCCTGACTCGCCAACACCCATTTTTATAGGCCATATTAGAGCCCATAGTGATATTCCTGGACCATTAACTGATGGCAATGCACAGGCAGATGCTGCCACCAGGCTAACTTTCCCTGTCATGGTTGGCTCAGTCCTACAGGCCCAAACTGCCCATAAGATCCACTATTTAAATTCTCAGATCCTCCGTCTTCTTTTTAAGATCTCTAAACAACAGGCCCGAGAAATTGTCAAACAATGTCCCTCTTGTGTTGTTTCTCACCCTGCCCCACACTTGGGAGTCAACCCTCGAGGCCCCCTTTCCAACCAAATCTGGCAGACAGATGTTACTCATTGCCCTGAATTCAGCAGACAAAAATTTATTCATGTCTCTATAGATACCTTTAGTGGCTTTATCTTTGCCTCTCCTCATGCTGGAGAAGCCACAAAGGATGTTCTTTCTCACCTGATTGTTGCCTTTTCTGTCTTGGGAAAACCAGCTAAGATAAAGACAGACAATGGCCCTGCTTATACCAGCACAGGTTTCAAAAAATTTTGTGTTAGTCTACAAATTATTCATACCACAGGGATACCTTACAATCCCCAGGGACAGGGCATAATAGAACGAGCCCACCAGACCCTAAAGACCTGATTGGCTCACCTCAAGTCTTCTAACCTTCATTTTACCTCCCCCAGAGATCAATTGAGCCATGATCTGTTTGTTCTCAACTTCCTCACCTTAGATGCTGCAGGGCATTCTGCCGCTGACAGGCACTGGCACCCTTCTCCAGATGCCACCCGGCCACTAGCCATGTGGCAAGATCCCCTCACGGGGCGTTGGAAAAGCCCCGACCTGGTCCTTATTTGGGGATGAGGTTCAGCCTGCATTCTTGACCAGATACACTCTGCTCCCAGATGGTTATCAGAACGCCTGGTTAGAGCTGTAAATATACCTGATCTGCCCAGGAGAGAGAGCCCCTCTCCTAAGGAAACTTCTTCTGTTTCAAATGCTGTCCCTCTGGCAAGCCCTCCAGGCTGTTGTCCTCACCCACAGCAACCCCCACCAGCCCTTTAGCTCTGTTATCACTCTGCTCAGAGTTCCTGTGGGGGGACAGTGGGAACTTTACAGCAAACTGTGTTTGAGACCTTTCACACAGTATACAAGTCCCATAGTCAATCATGTTCTGGGCTGAGCAGGGACACTGCTTGTCACAAATCCAGTCTGACAGCAGGGGTCATGTTTCCAAGGACAGTGCTGAATTTTCATCCAAGGTGTCAGAAAGGCTTGTCGGACTTGCTGGCCTTGGTGTCACAGGAGGTCATAGCCATGTTGGGCCAGCTTGACACAGCCTGTGGCTGGTAGGTAGCACAGCAAACAGGGTAGCACCAGAGATGCCACTCAGGGCACTTAGGTCCCTTCCACCTAGACAAACCTATTATTCCTCAGATCAATTCCTAGATCTCTAGGAAGAGAAGCCAGGCTGAGACGACTGCCTTGATGGGAACAGGCACAAGAATTGCCTCTCTGGTCCTGTCCAACCAACATTAATCTGAGCTTTGACTGTCCATAGATGAGGATATTGCCCAAATTTGAAGAGGGAATTTCTGCCCTCCAGTCATCCCTTTCCTCCCTAGCTGAAGTAGTTTTACAGAACAGGAGAGGCCTGGATCTCCTCTTTCTACAACAGGGTGGCCTTTGTACTGGGCTCAGAGAGGAATGTTGCTTCTTTACACACCACATCGGGGTAGTCAGTATGGTAGGTTAGAAAAGGACTAGAAAAAGAGAAAAAGAAAAGGAGAATAAGAGCTTGGATGGTTTCAGAATTGGTTTTCCAACTTCCCTTAGCTAACAACCCTTTTCCCCTCCCTCCTAGGACCTGTTGTAAGCCTGCTCCTGGTCCTTGCCTTTGGGCCATGGGCACTTTCCTGGCTCACTGGGCTCATCTGAAGCCCAATAACAGACCTGCAGGCCAGGCAGATCCAGGTTCATTACCACTGCTTTGATATGCAGGACTCCAGGGTTGAAATTTCCCCTGACAGAGATGCCCCACACAGACCCCTTCACTGGGGGAGGCTGCACCTGTGTGTGGGAAAAAGGCTCGCTCAAGGCATGATTGGAGTGCAGCTGGGACTGCACAGGCTGGGGACCATGGTACACCAAAATCCCGAGAGCCTGGATTATATGCCCTGTTGCATAGCGGTTGTGCAGTAACAGCCTTGCACTTACCCATTTCCGCTCCCTCAAAAAACTGCACGGTCCATTGATTCCTGCACTATGGGGATGCCTGTGGTGCTTGAGTCTGGAGAGACATTCCCTCTCGCACCTTTTTTCACAACCTTTAGAGGGATAGGGCCTCTGTAATCCTCCATGCAAAGCCTCTTTCAGAGCCCTCCTTTTAGACCATTCGAACCTGGTTTATGTTGGCACTTAGATTTGTTACTAAGAAGGGGGAGATGTCAGGGACAAGGATA
Organism: Peromyscus eremicus; assembly: GCF_949786415.1. NCBI lineage: Eukaryota > Metazoa > Chordata > Mammalia > Rodentia > Cricetidae > Peromyscus > Peromyscus eremicus. The sequence goes on from NW_026734290.1 coordinate 2,306,045, forward strand.
GAATCTCTAGTTAGTAGAAAAATACAGACCCCAGATAAGACAGGGAACTAGATCATCTTACAGTCAGGTTTCCTAGCAACAGAACATTGAGGCAGAGCCCTTGACCCTTTCATCCTGTAAACATCCTATACAAACATCCTGTTAGCTTGCCCCACCTTATGCAAATAACAGCTTCTTGCTCCCCCCACCCTGCAGAAACTATATAAACCCTCTTGGAGAAAAATAAAGTTGCACCTTGATCAGAATCTAGACTTGGTATATTTCCTTGTATCTCCTGTCTCTACATTCCATCCTTAGGGTGGACAAGAACCCGGTGAAGCCCTGCAGGCAGGGCAGAATGTCATGGAAGCCTCTAACCCCAGGAAGAGATGAAGGACATAAAAGTATCCTGAGAGCATGTAGTTCAGTGAAACCCTGTCACGAAATGAAAATACATGTTATTTCTCTCTGGTATCCACATTTGCACATAGGGTTATACAATCTGGCATGGTCACGCCTGTGTCACACACACACACACACACACACACACACACACAAACACACACACACACACAAGACAAGCAATTAGTAGAGGGCAATGCCCACAATCAACTGATGTGGCGATTGAAATTAGAGGAGAAACTGGAGCACCTGACCAAGAGGACTGCCCCAGTGTGCCTGAGGGAAATGGAAAATGATGTGACAGTTTGAATAACCAATAGGTAGGTTTGGTTGCAGCAAAACATGGGTCCCTATGAGGCAGCTTCTGGGAGATATGGAAACACATTACAGGCTGAGCACCCTTAATCCAAAACCTGAAATCTGGAGTTTGAGAACACTGAATTTCAGATCCAGGTGCTCAGTGCCTCATTATCGGAAATGCTGCTCAACTGGAAGTGACTTTACTCAGGGTATGGAGATAGATCAGATCCTCCAAGAATCCTCAACCAGTCAGAGGGCACCTCCCTGGGCCACACCATCTGAAATCCATTCAGACTCAGGAGAAAGCTGCAGGCATTATCATGACAACATAGACACTCAAGAATTCAGTCAGATCTAGGGTCCAGCAGCTGGGGCCTGGATGAAACTCAGCTGCAGGGTTTTGTTGATGCACCAGACCCAAAACTCCTGCCAGCCAAGCCTTCAAGGCAGCATCAGCAACATGAATAGAATAAAAGATAATCACCTTGGGGAAGCTGTCTGCTGAGTGATGTGAAAATGTTTTTTCTCAAGGTGGACACACTACCCTCCCCAAGGCACAGTCTAGGCAGAGGCAAACATAACATTTGGATTATCATAAACCAAGATTTGAACAGGGGATGATCTTGCCTGTGCTTGGCAGTGAGCCCTAACTTTGCCAGACAACAAGAAAGCCTATGCTCCAGGGGTGAGGTGTCACCACAGGAATACGCTTGCAGCTGACTGATGTCTCCAGGACACTCCCTAACCTGAATATGTGTTCCCTATTCTCGCTAAGCATTGGAGCTGAAAACATCATACAGGAAGTTCCAGAAATGAACACCACCAAAGATGTACATTTTACACCATTCTGGTTGGGATAGCAAAATCTCCCATGGCAGATGTGCTTGTGACCTCCACCAAATGCCCACTCTCAGTGCTCATCACTAAGGAGCCTCTTGAGTTACAGAAGGGATGGTGCTGGAGGACAGACTTAACAGAATAGAGGCCCCCAAAACCAAAGGGCTCACCAATAAGATGCCAGCACACATCATGGAGACTGCCTAATGCTGAGACTCATGACTATGCCCAAACCTGGAGGCCACAGGTACTTGGTAAAGGTCCAAACGGTGTCCTTCTGGATGTTGCTGTGTCTGTCCATGTACCCTCCACCCCCACTCACTCACAGTTCCATCAGGAGTAAAGGACTCCATTACGTTCTTTGTTTTCCTCTCGTGTTGCCGGAATCTGACTCAACACAGTGTTTGCCCTAGAACATGCATACTGCACCATGAAGACACAGAACATGACCAGGACCACACAATGGAGAGCTAGGGCCACTGACTCTTCATGCTCAATGACAGGAAAATCATCAACCCTTCTGTTACCTGCAGACTGGCTCCTTCAATCTCCCCAGGTATGCACAGGGCAGCTAGTTCATGTAGTAACCTTTAAAGGATACTTAGTGTTTACAAGACATTGATAGAATGCCTCTTGTACGCAGGTGCTTGGAGAAGGAGCAAACATCAAGTAAAAGATAGAAATATCCTAGAAAGTGAAAGCTAGGGCCACTGGGATGCCTCAGTGTGTAGAGGGCTTGATTGGTATGGCTTCTTGGGTATAGGACTTGCCATCAAACCTAACATCTTCAGTTCAATTCCTAGGATGCAAGTGGAAGGAGAGAAACAACTCCAAAGAGCTATACTCTGACTTTCACGTATGACTCCATGGTATCTCCCCATCACATCACATTGATGAAACACAATGAGCGAAAAAAGCAAGTTTGGGAGCACAAGGTTTTTGGCCTATACATCTATATCACTGTTTATCCTTGAAGGAAGTCAGGACAGGAATTAAAAGAGGTAAGGAAGCAGGAGCTGATCCAGACTCTATAGAGGGGTGCTGCATATTGGCTTGCTTCTTCTGTGGTGACTCTAGCTTTTGTCAACTTGACATAAAACCAGCTAGTGTATCCCTAAAAAATCTTGGCTGACTGCTGAGATCTTGAATTTCCTGACTTCTTATTCTTTAAATCAGCAGAGAAAAAAAGATCCCTTCCAGTCACCATCTGGTCTGGCCCAACATGAGGCCAGCAAGACCCAACTATAGCACAGCCTCACCCATGGCCCTTGGATGGCCCTGCTTCATTCATGGTTGCATTCTTCCCCCAACTCTGCAGTCCCTCCCTCATTCCTATTTTCCCTAATCTCATAGGATCAGCCCTTTTGTCTTCATCAGAATGGAGACTGTCTTGGAAAAAAGGACTCCCTGCCCAGGGAGACTCTAGAGCCCCATTATGCTTAACCCCTTCATGGCCCCTGGGCTCTGGGAAATCTTGGGCTGCCCCAGCTCCACAGACACTGCTTGCTGCTCCCTTTCACCTGCACACTACTTCCCAGCTGTGCTTCATATAAACACTGTAAGATCTCTGCTCTCATTGCCTGTTCTCCTATGGTCCTTTGCTGTGCTTCAGATACTGTGTTGAACTTTCTGATTATAGCAGAACCCACCTTAGCACTGATCCTGAATCCAGCATCCACCAGCAGCATAGATCATGGGGCCACTGGCAGCTTTGTGCCCTGCACTCAGAGCTACTTCCTCCTTTAATGGTCACTCCAGGCTGAGTCACACTGGTTTGCTGCTGGGTCTTTCAAACCCTAACCTTTCATGCCTCTGAACACTCCTGGGTCCAGCCCCTCAATGCAAACCAGTACCTTCTGCTGCCTTCCTTGCCCTGTCTCTTCAGGCTCAAATGCGCCATCAGAGCAGCCTGTGTCTCTCTGGGTTTCTGGTGTGCCATATGGATTTCCTCCCATGGCTTGGGATGTCTGCATGCATGATTTATGGCTGCAGCTGGACATGGATGCAACGGCTGACTGTGTTTCCTGAGCTGGCCAGAAGATTCTAGTGCCTCCCAAGTGCTTGGATGACAGGTATATGCCACCATGCTGGCTAAAAAATAGGTTTGATTAAAGACACATACCTGATCTTCTTGCTATTTCCAACAGTCGGGACACCAACATTCTGAGTGTCCAGCCATATTGGACTTTGTGTAACAGTGAGGACTCCATGAAGACACTGTCACCCTGAGGACATGGCTGTGTTAAGCAAATCAGGCAGCCTGCATAAATGTCAGAGGTTACAAAGAAGAATGTCAGGCTGACATCACTCAGTGGTATGGTGCTCACTGGACATGTTAAGGGCCTACTTCCATCCCTGCCATCACAGTAAACAAATATCTGCTGAGGATGTAGCTCTGTTAGCATCCTGGAGAAGTCCCATATAAGACCACCATCCACGTATGCAATCAACAAGAATGCTTATTATCTCAAGAACGTTTCCAGGATGCAGGGGCCTGCCATCCTATGCAAAGGCAAGATGGCAAAGAATGTGAGAGAGATGTGTCTACTCCTTTTAATAACCGCTGAAGGTGAGTGTCCAAGGAATTCAGCTCATCTTAGATATGATTGACTTATGCTAGTGACAATCATGATAGTAACTTTTAATTTGCCAGGGCTAGTTATTTGTTGATCAGGCTATAGTTTTCCTATTTGGTACAGGCCTGGACAAGTTCTAGGCTTTATCAATGATCTTCTGTCAAAGATGGCTGGCCTAGTGCATTGACCATAGGGGCTAGCTCAGTGTCCCAGGCTTGGTGTGTCCTATCTCCCTTGTCATTGTGGTCAGAGACACTAGTAATTAATTGTCCTTTGTTCATGGCTTCTCCTCAGAAACTGCCTGCCAGGTCTTAGGAAACTGAAATTGAGGTCTGATCTCTGAGAGAAGATTGATCAGCTTGTTATAGCATCTTCTTGCTCCTCTGATTGCACCCTTGAGTAGTGCATGATCTCAAATCTTGGAGATGTTTCTAATTGGTTAAAAAAAAACAAAAACAAAAAAAACCTTCATCATCAGGGTAGGAGACTATCATGGAGACTCTTTGGACCAGGATGCAAGAGTCTTTTGTATGGTTTAAAATCTTAATATTAACATAGGGGTTTTAAGCCAGAAGTATAGCTCATCAAGTATCTTCTAGTGGGATCAGAAAGCTGGATCCCATTGGTGTCTAAGTGAGGTTGCAGAGTTGGGAATAACTGCTGTGGGATGGTCTGTATGTCAAATGTGTTACTGATGGGTCAATAAATAAATCACTGATTGGCCAGTGGCCAGGCAGGAAGTATAGGCGGGACTAACAGAGAGGAGAGTTGAGAGAACAGGAAGCTAGGGGAGAGAGACACTGCCAGCCGCCACCATGACAAGCCGCATGTGAAGATCCCAGTAAGCCACGAGCCATGTGGCAAGGTATAGATTAATAGAAATGGATTAATTTAACCTGTAAGAACAATTAGCAAGAAGCCTGCCACGGCCATACAGTTTGTAACCAATATAAGTCTCTGTGTTTATTTGGTTGGGTCTGAGTGGCTGTGGGACTGGTGGGTGTCACAGATTTGCCCTGACTGTGGGCCAGGCAGGAAAACTCTAGCAACAAATGGCGTCCAACGTGGTGGCAAGAGTTTCCACCTAAAAACTGAGAAAAAAGATTCTAAAACGGAGCTAAAAACAGCTTCCTAATTGTCTCTCTCAAATGAGCGGCAGCTGCCGGTTTAAGCTACTATGGCGGGTTCCTGGTGTGCATGCTCGACCTGCAGTATGGCGGGAATGAGGCCTCTGCAAGTGGAACATTAAGCTGTGTGGTGGATTTAGCCTTTGCTAGTACAAAACAAAAAAAAAAAAGAGGTTTCTGGGCTACACGCTGCTTTGATAGAAGCATAGACCCACTATTTCTGAGAGTTGATGGCTCCCAGAGCTGGCGGAAAACGTACCACCGCCATGTTGGGAAGCTGAAGTGGGCGGAGCCAGCAGCCATAGCACCAGCACCGTTTCAGGCTTAGAAGGCTGCAGTTTAAAGCAGTAGGCTCAAGCTAATATAAAAAAATAAGCCATGTAAAGATGGCTACCACACAGAGAATCTGGATTATGTTCTCTTTGATATTCATAACTGAAGAAAAACAGTTGATTACAAAAGCTGTTGAGTAATGCCAAAATGTATATTTTAAAGGTACCTTGACTTCAAAGTTTGGATGTAAGGATATGTTGCTTTGGAAAAGAGTCTCTTTTGTTTCCACAGAAAGCCAGAGGCTATGGATTTGTTCCAGATTAAGATACATCCAGTTTGACCAGCCAAGACACCCTGAAAGGTCTCCGATGACCCCATGGCTGAGATGATCCAACATCCAGAATGGTTTGAAGGCAACTGGCTCAGACGATACACTCTCATGGACTATTCCATAATCATAAAAATTTTCTTTGTATCCCCATAAGATACAGCCCCCCCCTCCAGCAGGAAGTAGTAAGAGAAGCTACGCCCAAATTCGAAAATTATATGTAATTTTACTTTGTTAAGGTTAAAACCTTCCTTTTTGAAAAAAAAATAGGGGAAGTGCTGTGGGATGGTCTGTATGTCAAATGTGTTGCTGATTGGTCAATAAATAAATCACTGATTGGCCGGTGGCCAGGCAGAAAGTATAGGCGGGACTAACAGAGAGGAGAGTTGAGAGAACAGGAAGCTGGGGGAGAGAGACACTGCCAGCCGCCACCATGACAAGCCGCATGTGAAGATCCCAGTAAGCCACGAGCCATGTGGCAAGGTATAGATTAATAGAAATGGATTAATTTAACCTGTAAGAACAATTAGCAAGAAGCCTGCCATGGCCATACAGTT